>NC_033644.1:6033411-6041010 GCF_001540865.1 Ananas comosus | reverse complement strand
TATAAATTTGTTTTACTTATCTATGGGAACTAATTGGATATGATCAAAATTGGTTACATTAGAATGCATGTAACTAATTGGATATGATCCAAATTAGTTATACCAGAATGCATGCAACAATTTATGCAACTAATTGGATGTGATCCAAATTAGTTGCAACAGAACATTGAGGATGTCGATTGTACGGCTAAGCGTGGCTTAATCAATTATTAATGCACGGCTACATGAACATATTATAACATCCTTTTACGAGAGGAATTTAATAATAGCCTCTTGAGAAATATTAAATCATCCATCTCTCTCTAATTTTTCCAAAAAAATCAGTACATCTCACAAAAGGCGAACGTGGATATCACGAGACTGCTAGCACCGTCTTTGTAATCCGCGACTCATCTATTCCGTGCGACGGAAAGCATTGGATCTGGATCAATTCCGTGTGGATACGCGTAGAGGCCGGGCACGTGTGCGGCTGATCGGAATTTCAGTTTCAATCGTACAGTAGATCAAGAGACCTTAACTGGTCCGAGGTAATGTAACCTGAACTTTAAATCTGTTTAGGTTAAATTTTATTTTACATTGCAATATGAGAATGATCCACCGGCACTGGATTGATTTGTTTTATTTTTGTTCATATGTGATATGGATTTTTGTTTTTCGAAAACACGATATTTATTTTCCGCTGCGATTTTTTGTGCCAGATAAATTCTTACATCCAAGTATTTCGGACGCTGCTACAAATGCGTCGGATATATTCCTCCCCTTTAAGAATGCTGACTGATTTGGGAAAATCAGATCGTTCATAATCACCTCCAACCGATTGGCCAAAACCTTCGAGATAATTTTCGGTATGCCATTCAACAAGCTTATAGGGCGAAAGTCGTTCGCCCGCTGTGCCCCTTCTCTTTTGGGTGTAAGGCATATGAACGAAAAATCAATAGGGTTAGTGGTTAGTCTCCCCTCGTACATCTCGTGAAAAAGATTCGCGATATCCCCCTTTAGGGTGTCCCAAAAGGTTTGATAGAATCTTAGTGGAAAACCTTATGGACCCAGTGCCTTGTCACTCCCTAGTTGGAATACCGCTTGCTTAATTTCGTTCATGCTAAAGGTTTCAGAAAGCCGAGCGATATTGGTATCAGAAACCCGATTCGAGAAAAAGCGCCCGCTCCAATCTCCGAAAGATGACGGGGCCATCTCGTCCACGTTGTACAGCTCCTTAAATTTGAGGAAGTAGTTCTTTTTTTCCTTCTCAGTTCGATACACAACACCATCGTCATTAATCATACCAGTTCTATTAGCTCTTTTTCTACCGTTAGCTATGGTATGAAAAAACTTAGTATTGTCGTTGCCCTCTTGCAGCCAGTGTTGGTTAGCACGGGTTTTCCACAATGTTGTTTCGTAATTTAGCACCGGCCATAATTTTTTTTTTAACTCCTCCCGTTTCAAATATAGGCCATGCAGAAGTTTACTTTGTTTTTCTAGTTTGTCAATATTCTGGATTTCTCCTAAAAGTTCAAGTCTACGTCCACGAATACTGTAGAAATCATTCGCGCACCACTCTTGAATCCTTTTCCTGCAGTGTCTCAACTTCACCACGAAAGTTAGTACCGTTGACTTCTTCTGAGTGCCCTCCATCCACCAACCCGACAGTTTGGAGACAAAGTTCTCGTGATTCAACCAGGCTTCTTCAAAGCAAAAGGATTTCGTCATCTTCAACGTGTCGTATCTCTTGGCGGTTAACAGGATTGGACGGTGATCCGAAGTTACTTTCGGGAGGGCTTCAATCTTAGTCAAAGGAAATTCCATATCCTATTCCGTAGAGACTAAGAAACAATCAAGTCTAGCTAGAGACGAACACCTTTGCAAATTAGACCACGTGAAAGCTTGATTAACCATAGATAAGTCAATAGCACTAGTCCCATAATCAGCTCATTGAACAAAAGAGTTGCTTTAGAGCTCCAAGTCCTACCTCTTCGCTCATCCTGTCTTCTGGTGCTATTAAAATCCCCGCAGACAATCCACTTGCCTATGCAGCAATCTTTCAGCTACGCCACCTCCGAATAGAACTCTTCCTTACCATCCTATGTTGACGGGCCATATACATTCGTTACAAAAAACTTTACCCTACTCGTGATGTGGTACAGCAGTACAGTAATGGAAAACTTTCTGACAATCACTTCAAGACAGCTAAAGATACGAGAACTCCAGCAAGTGATTAGGCCCCCGGATGCACCATTGGATTCAACAAAAACACACTTGTCGAGGAAAGATCCACCAAAACTACGTAGAAATGAACCGGATACATGACCAACTTTAGATTCTCGGAGACACAACACCAAGTTACTAAGCTTAGAGACAGTTGCCCTAACGACACTATGTTTAATCGGGTCATTGAGACCTCTAACATTCCAACTACATATGCGAAACATAAGAAAAAACAAAGGCACCCAACCCCAAAAACTTCCCAAAAAGAGTGTCTACAGTCCCAAAACCCATCGCAACCTACGCTTGGTGCTTAACAAACTCGGCGAATTTTTTCGCCTCAACAACTCCCAGATTCACACCGAAGGTCCGGCTCTTTCGAATGATCTTCCTAGCCAAATGATCGATCTTACAGGTAGCCTCACCCTCGCGTAGTCTAGCCTTCCTCGACATTGCTTTGTAAATCATTGAAGTCTTGTCCGCACTGGCTAGGCGCTCGCTGGACTGAGGAGGAGTGTGACTTTGGCTACGCACGCAGATTCGGGGCAGATTGTACGACATTGAAGATGACGTCATTGTTAAATCCCCCATTGGTGGAGGCTACATGACCCAGCTCTCAGTATCGCCACCTTGCTTCGCGCCCTAGATCATGCTCGAGCCTACCGTTGAGGAAGGCTGCGCGGCCCTGTGCTTATTACTGCTGCCTCGCTCTGCACCCTTCGTTCCAAGGCCGTATCGGAGTCAGGGAATGGTTCACCTACAGAAAGGCCCTCCGAAAAAGACCTACAAGCCCCTGTGAGCTCTGTGGTGGCCCCTATGAGAGCCTTTGACCCAACACTAAGTTCGGCAGTAGGGAACCGTAGGCCCAGCCCACGGCCCTCAGGCTCCAGCCCCACCGACCATATGAACGAGTTCGGGGAGAAAGGTGAGGCCCAGCACTCAATCCCCAACACAGGCCAGCCCACCCATCCAGAAAAGACGTCACTTCTACAGAAGAACCAAAGCTCCCAGGAGCCCAGCCCACAGTGAATGGTTATGCGCACCGGTCCGTGAATCGTGGACTCAAGCCGTACCCACCCCGAGTTCTGGCTCGAAGGGGTTGTCAAAAGCAGTGGCCTAATACGCGCGGGATACTGCATCGATTTGGGGTCCGAGGTTTGACTTAGAGCAATAAATTCCTCGGTCCCCGTATCCACCAAACAGTACTGCCTTTCTCCTGAGGTGAGCCCCCTGGCAGTGGAGAGGCAAAAGGAAAACCCATAGATGGAGGCAGGAGAAGAAGAAAGGCTCTCCCTACACCAACTCCAACACTTATTCTTCTTCGTGCTAACCTTAAAGATCCTGCTTCTCTATGCCTGCCTTGATTCAGATGTCCCCTTGGTCTCGAATCCCCCGGCGTTCTACTCGCTGCAACCCAGGCCCTTCGGCCGTACGCCGCTCTCACCCTCGCCGCTGCTGCAAACTGGTGGACCGCCATGGCAGCCCTCCGCGCCGTCGTGCCTCTCAAACACCTATGCATCGACAGTGGTGGCTCCACCTCCTCCAGCTCTCCAACCTCATCTTCCATTTCCTCGTCCGCCTGCTCCTGCACTCCATTGGCATGTCGATTGCCCGCCGGCGCTTCAGCATCATCGTGTTCGTTCCGCGGAGGCGCGGGAGGTGCCTCGACTCCAGCTTCCTCTATTCTTTCCCAGCTCTCCAAGTGAACCATGATCGAGAAGAGCTCCTAGCCGAGAATGACCGACAAATTCTGTGGGATAGAGCTCAGTGAATCAAAGGCGATTTGGCACCGGTAGGCACGAAGATCCATCATCGCCTTGGTCACGTCATCCGCTTTGATGAACCGCCTAAAGCCACTAACGCCGCTACTCGAGCCACATTCTAGATCTCAAATGGCAGGTTTATAAGGCGGATCCAAGCTCTAAACTGAGCGCAGTGGGGTCGGGCATTACGGTAATTACCCCAGGGGAAGCACCTCAACCAAAAGCAGTTGAGTGTGAGAATTTCCCTTTTGGTCAGTACCGTTGCCGGGACCCATTCCGACAAGAAGATAGCGAAGTCCCTATCCCTGCAATGTGCCACCGCAAAATCATCAGTGTACCCCCCGAATCGGCTGGCCAAGGCGCTCTTGATTGAGGTGATAGGATCCAGTCCAAGGTTAGCCTGTTGAATCACGTCTGCGAGGATGGCGTTACGCCGCAATTCAACCCGTCTCAAGTACTCCTCAGTGTACGGTATGTACACCTTTCCTAGAGGGACACGGCCCCTATGGTGCGCAGCTCTGTTTATTTCAGCAACTTTTCTCGCTGATTTCCCCCCACAGTTGGATGCTCGGCAGCCGGTTTTCCAGCACCTGAGACACTGAATCGAATCGGAGCACACCGCAACTATGTGGTCGCTAGCAAGGCATCGGAAGCACCTCTTTACTTGGCTACGGTAAGGAAGGCCCCTCTGGCTATGGGAGGGAGTTTGGGGGGAGAGGCTTTGGGTGTGTGCAGGGAGGTGAGATCTCAGCCTTGTCAACAACGCCTCCTTATAGGACCCTCTATCAAGCCTGTAGCAGTTATTACCATCACCTTCCTCCCTGCTCACTCTCCCACTCGTTGAACCTCTGAACGCTACCCGAAGTAGCCCAGATTGGTGATCATCAATTAAGGCCACCTTTCTTTCTCGGGAAGAACCCTTGCCGGATGCAGCTACAGCGACCTCATCGTCATCATTGCTTCCAAGAACCTCTAGTAACTCACCACCTACCTTGTCCGCTAAGCACTCCTTAACTTCGTCTTCATGATTTGAGCTTAAGGAATTCCTGCAATGGCGATGGCGATGGTGATGGCGATGGCAAATTGGGGACGACGACGGAAGGGATCACGCGTTATCTGAGCCATGGCTGATGCTTGAGGAGGTTGACTGTCGGCAGTGGCAGCAAGATACATGAGGTTGTGTTGAAGCTTAGCTTGATTTCGAGCACACTCCTCCACTTTTCTAGTGTTCTGGTTATCAAGAATGGCGAGAATCAACTGTTTGTTCTCATCTGAGTAAAATAGAAAGGAAGCAAGCACACTCTGAAATGTGAAAACAGCATCAAAGGGCTTCTCTCCCATTGATTTTATTTATCATTTGAAGCACTGCTGGATGAGATCAGTGGTGACAGTGGTAAGGGAAGCATAGCCCCCCATCATGTTCTGGTTCATCTGCATGAGATGCTGCTGCATTCTTTTTTTCTCCTCCTCACCAACACCACCAATAACTCTCTCTCTCTCTCTCTCTCTCTCTCTTTCTCTCTCTCTTTCTCTCTCTTAGGAGCACTACAATGTTGTAGTGCTCCCAAGAGGTGATGTACGGCTAAAGCCTTTGTGGTGTCCGTACCAGGGGGAAGACTAGGCCAGCTGTATGCAACTTGTGCGAGAATGCATGTGTGAGAGAAGAGAAAAATCTTCTAGAATTTATAGAAAAAGAGAGAACGATGAAAAGAGTTTATAAAAGAAGAGAAAAAGGGTAGAGAAATGTAGGACTAGTTATTATTACTAGTGTCAATCACAATATTTTTTTCATCCGATATAGGACTTAGGGGTGTAACATACTCCTCTAAACTCAATTACACACAATCCAAGATCATCAGGGCTCCAATACAATGCCAGAGGTGAATCAGAGCAGAGAGGCCCTCGCCCCTCCTTCCATAAAAGCGATCCCAAACGCAGAGTCAATTCATTTGAGACTTGTGACTCTGGCTCAACTGAGACTAATCTCATATGCTTCTAGTTGCTGATTGGCTCTAATACCAAATATAACGATCTGACCCGCTAGCAATAACAATTCGTTGGCCCAAACCACTGGCCCAAAATACTTAAATCTAATTATTATTATTAATGTTCATGGTCTCTTATATGCCAAATTATAATTCTATTTCAATCTTATGTGAAACTATTGGGATGTCACATAAACGATTGATAAATATATAATTTATAATATGCAGTGCACTATCTGTAGATAATAGTTTGAAGTCTCTAATGTTGATGTTGATAGTATGAGATCAAAATAATATAAAAAATTTTATTTGTACACCTCAAAAAGTTGATAGATTTTACACTCTTTGTCATAGAATTCACAAAACTCTAATAAATAATTTTTAGTAAAAAAAAAATTAATATGACAAGTAATAATGATAGTTTTATTAAGGTGTGCATACTATTTTAAAATATATTAGTGGCTTTGCTCAAATAATATACAGCAAAAAGTTTTGGAACTGGCGGTACAATTTACTCTTGTTAGGTGTGTACTGTCAGTATCACGGACGGCAGTTAGGGATGTCAATGGGTATGGATAGCCAAAATTTTATTCGAACCCGAATCCGAATGAAACGGATATATCCGATGGATATGGATATGGATTCGGATATGAATATAAAAAATAGAAACCTGACGGATATGGATTCGGATATGGATTTTGATTGTACCCGACCCGAACCCGAACCCGGCCCGAACCCGACCCGAACCCGAATTTATTTTGTATTATATATAATATATATAAAAAAAATTTGATGTTATATTTGAATTTGTATTTTAAAAATTTAGATTTAATATAATATATTTTGAAATATTGAAAAAAAAATAATTGTTTCAGGTTCAAATTTTCGGGTTCGGGTTCGGGTTTCGGATTTTTGGTCGGGTTCGGGTTTGGATATGGATTTTTAAAATCCGTCGGGTTCGGGTTCGGATTCGGGTCTCAAATTTGAAGTCGGGTTCGGGTTCAGGTTTGGGTTTTTAAAAATTCGCGCCGAATCCGACCCGTTGACATCTCTAGACGGCACAACGATCCCAAACATGGGATTCTCTTTCAAGGGCCGACCCACCGAGACAAGTTGGAGAGTTTGGATCTTCTGACGCATAATTACGACTTTTTTTATTAGATTCTCATCAGTTCTAGGTGTAATACTGCTTGATAATAAAACGGGCAATGTTCTTCATGCATTCAAAAATGAATGCATATTTTATATTTTATCTATTCAATGGGTGAAGATTATTCACTAGTAAATTAATATGATCAGTAAACACATTCTATTTATGAGTAAAAATCTGTCGAATATGATCGGATTTTTAACAAAACCATATCCACATCCTTTTTATTTTTCGAATGCGAATTCGAATGTTGATATGTGTCAGCTGCTAAATTTTCGTTACTATATTCATTTAAAATGAATGCAGGTTAAAAAATAAATCTAAAATGTATATATAAACATGAACTAAAAATAACCGCAAATTTAACACACAATGCAATTAAAGGTTCACATTGTGCTTAAATTTCGTATATCTATATCTCATTCAATAAAATTTAATATTTTAATAAATAGATATACAATTTTAACATAAAATTTATAGTAAAATGAAATTGAATGCATAT
>NC_033644.1:6030004-6033386 GCF_001540865.1 Ananas comosus | reverse complement strand
AATTATTCTACTTATATTCATTTAAAATGAATGCAGGTAAAAATAAATGCCTAAAAACTGTATATATTTAACTATGAATAAAAATATACACGCAACATTTAACAACAAAATGCATTTAAAGGTTCACAATTGTGCTTAAATTTCGTAATATCTATATCTCAATTCAATATAAATTAATATTTTAGATAATGATATACATTTTAACATAAATATTTATAGTAAAATGAAAGAACACAATACGAAAACAAAACTGTATCCCCCTACAATGTGTGTTAATAAGCTTTCTTATCTCTTAGGGCGAAACGTTGAATACCGTTTGATTCTATATAAAACGCAATTACATTCATATATAATTTCTTTTTTCAGCACAATTCGAATACACTAATGGTGTCAACATACTAATTTCTGTAATTCATATTACATCTAGGGTTGTAACACGGGCGGGCGGCCGTGGGCGCGCCGGCCCAGGCACGGCCTGCGGGCGGGCCACCTGGCCGGCACGGCCACTGTAGCACACGGGCGGGCCGATGCCCGCTAGTACTTCGGGCCGTGCTGTGGCGCTCCACATTTGGAGCCGACGGCCCGGCCGGCACGGCCCGAAACGGGCCTGGCCGTGCGGGCCGAGGGAGAGGCCGCGCCCGGACAGGGCACGCCCTGCTTGGGGCCGGCCAGCCGGGGCCACGCCGGCCCGAACCAGGCCAAGGCCAAAGTTGCCTTGGGCCGGGGTTTGCCTTCTCCTCAGGATGGAGGGCTGGGCGCCCCTCCCAAGGAGGAGCTCTCCAAGTCTCGGCCTAGCAGACCTGGTAGGAGTGATTTTGCGTCCAAATGGACCAAAGCAACTTTTGGTCCACGTGGACCAAAAAACCCTCTCAACTTTTTTTTTTTCAAAAAAAGAATACAAAAATATATTAAATAAATTTAAATATTTATTTTTTGTAATTATTTTTATAAATTTTAAATTTTTTAATCAAAATATCAGTTTATATAAATATAATTTATTGTTTATATTTTTTTAAATTATATGTACATTTTTAAAAAAATAAAAAAAGGAGCCGGCCCGGAGCACGGCCCGGCCCGGCACGGCCTGTGCCTTCCGGGCCCAGGGGCCGTGCTGGGCCGGATGGTGGGGAGTTCGGGCCCGGCACGGCCCGGCCCGGATTTAGTCACGGGCCGGGCCGGGCCACTCTCCAGCCCGGTTCGGCCCGAAAAATGTGGGCCGTGCCGGCCCGGCACGGCCAACATTACACCCCTATTCACATCCTACTGAATTCGGTGTTGGATTCGATGGAATTTGTCCTAACCATTTTCATCCCCAATCCTATCCGTTGGATGAGTATTGTATAAGATGTGCATCCGGATTGAAATGTACAAGTCACATTTACTTTAAAAAATTTAGAATAATTTTATACACATACATCTATACATATGTGTATATATGCATCCCTCTTCTATTTCTTAATTAGATGGTAGTTTCTCTAGCACTGTTTGAATTAGAAATAACCCTCTATTGAAACGAATTATAAAAAAAAATCCACATTGGTGATAGTTTTTTCAAAATTTACCAAAATTCTTACTTTTTCCTTTATCACCGGTCAATTCCTTTGCTCTTTATCTATTATCAATGCCTTTTCAATTAAGGCTTAATTATAAAAAGCTAAAACCCCCATGCACTTTATTTGCCATGCGCACAATACACCTCCAATGCACACAAGACGTCTACATCAAATAAGCAGATATATATATATATATATATATATATATATATATATATATATATATATATATATATATATATATATATTTATTTATTTATTTATTTTATAGAAGCTAATAAGAGCATTATGAATATAACCCCTCTAATTCAAGACTTAGAGGGATTAGGAGAAGAAGAAACCCAAGAGAGAGAGTAAAAACTCACCTTTCTCTTTTCTCTTTCACTCTTCAAATGAGAGGAATAGAGGGGGGAAGTTGGTTATAGCCTACATGCACAATATCCACTAAGGTCCCTCAAAAGTTAAAAAATTACAAACTATATGAAAACAGTTCAGCACCATTAAGTACTGGTTTGCGAAATAAAGTATTAGTACACAAGCCAAGCATTTCAGTACCCAGGCTAAGTTCTGCAGAACTCAAACACTGAATTCCTCAAATTTCAACTGAGTTTCGGTATAATCCGTATCAATACCGGTACATGTCATATCAGTATCGATACCCAGCCGAGTTTCGCAAAATTCAAGAGTTGTCATAACTAATTCTAAATAGGGTTCCGGTACCCAACCTCAATACTAGTATATAATTGCCAAAATTACAGTTTTGCAGATTATGGCCTTTGAAACCCGTTTTCGCACTAATTAAGCTATACGTTCCAAAACTCTCCAAACTCACTCAAAACTTTTAAAATAGTATAGGATACTATTTCTTCCACTAGAACCCCATAATTTATTGAAGTTCAATGTGTTACAGTCCGTCGCGCTAACTTTTAAAAATAACTATATTTAAATATAATTCTATATTTTATAATTTTAATTAATGTTTGGCTAAATAAATAGAATTTAAAATTCAGCTAGATTGTGAATCATATAGCCTACCAATTTATCTAAAAAATAGAAAAAAATGTTGAAGAGCTACTCATCTATCTTTATTGTAGAATATATGAATCCTCGGTGCAGTTGGGTCACATCCAACAAAACTAGATAGCCACGTCACCGATTAAATAATGAACTAATGAGAACTTGCTTGGATGAAAATTTGGATGCACCCATTCTACCATAAACCGTCTCTAAAATATACATCAAACATAAATTTATATTATATAATAAATTATTTAAATGTTATATTAAATTTTTGGCCAATTTACATAAAAAATCCACTAATTTTGCGCTTTTGCAAAAGTGGGCCACCTTTTTAGTTTTTACAGATTCGGGCCGAATTTTCAGAAAGATGACCAAACTATCCCTCTTTCAAAATTCATAAAAATTATATACTTTAAATGTCTAGAAAAATACAACTGCTAAGCCATTATGTATAAAACTTCTTGGAAATGACAACTGCTAAGCCATAATTATATGCACCTTTCTTGTAAAACAAGAAACCTCATTCAAGAGAAAATAAAAAAAAATAAAGATTAATTAATAAGATGAAAGAGTGCAATATCCTCTCAAATAGTGCAACAATCTCTTCAAAATAGTGCAATATCTGTATAAGTAGTGCAACATATGCATTATTAATACACATTTTGCATGATTTTTACACTAAATTACGCACAGTTTAGTATATTACACGAAAATAATATAATATATTACAACATACTATAAAAATTATACAATATATGTACAAACGGTGCATATTTTACACTATTTATTCATATATTTACACCATTTGT
>NC_033644.1:5956412-6029720 GCF_001540865.1 Ananas comosus | reverse complement strand
TACAAATAGTGTAAAATATGCACTGTTTGTACATATATTGTATAATTTTTATAGTATGTTGTAATATATTATATTATTTTTGCGTAATATACTAAACTATACGTAATTTAGTGTAAAAATCATATAAAATATATATTAACATTGCATATGTTGCACTACTTATATAGATATTATACTATTTGAAAGAGCATGTTGCATTATTTGAGAGGATGTTGCATCTTTCATCTTATTAATTATTCTTTATTTTTTTTATTTTGTCTTAAATGAGGTTTCTCGTTTCACGAGAAAGGTACGTATAATTATGGCTTAGCAGTTGTCATTTTCAAAAAATTTGACACTTTATTTAATATGCAATAAAATTTATTTTTCAAAAAGAAAGAATGCAATACATATCTAAATAGTGCAATATCTTCTCATAATAGTGCAACGTTTATACAAATAGTATAAATATCTATACAAATAGTATAAAATATGTATCGTTTATATATAAATTGTATAATTTTTACAATATGTTGTAATATATTATATTATTTTCACGTAATATATTAAACTGTACGTAATTTAGTGTAAAAATCATGCAAAATGTGTATTAATATTGCATATATTGCACTATTTATATAGATATTGCACAATTTGAAAGAGCATGTTGCACTCTTTCATCTTATTAATTATACATTATTCTTTTTATTTTGTCTTGCATGAGATTTCTTGTTTTATGAGAAAGGTGCATGTAATTATGGCTTAACAGTTATCATTTCCAAAAAATTTGACACTTTATTTAATATGCAATAAAATTTATTTTTCAAAACGAAAAAGTGTAACACACATCTAAATGGTACAACATCCTCTCATAAAACTGCAACATCAAGAGAAAATCATGCAATATGTGTATTAATAATGCATATGTTGCACTACTTATACAGATATTGCACTATTTTGAAGAGATTATTGCACTATTTGATAGGATATTGCACTCTTTCATCTTATTAATTAATCTTTATTTTTTTTATTTTCTCTTGAATGAGATTTCTCGTTTCACGAGAAAGATATATGCATTAATTATGGCTTAGTAATTGTCATTTCCAAGAAGTTTTGTATTTTATTTAATATGCAATAAAATTTAATTTTCAAAAAGAAAGAGTGCAACACACATCTAAATGGTGCAACATTCTCTCATAATAGTACAATATTTACACAAATGGTGTAAATATATCTATAAATAATATAAAATATGCACCGTTTGTACATATATTGTATAATTTTTATAATGTATTGTAATATATTATATTATTTTCGTGTAATATACTAAACTGTACGTAACTTAGTGTAAAAATCATGCAAAATGTGTATTAACAATGCATATGTTGCACTACTTATACAGATATTGCACTAGTTTGAAGAGCTTGTTGCACTATTTGAGAGGATGTTGCACTCTTTCATCTTACTAATTATTCTTTATTTTTTTATTTTCTTTTGAATCTCGTTTCACGAGAAAGATACATGTAATTATGGCTTAACAGTTGTCATTTCCAAGAAGTTTGACACTTTATTTAATATGTAATGAAATTTAATTTTCAAAAAGAAAGAGTGCAACACACATCTAAATGGTGCAACATTCTCTCATAATAGTGCAACATTTACAGAAATGGTGTAAATATATGTATAAATAGTGTAAAATATGCACCGTTTGTACATATATTGTATAATTTTTATAATATATTGTAATATATTATATTATTTTTGTGTAATATACTAAACTGTACGTAACTTAGTGTAAAAATCATGCAAAATGTGTATTAACAATGCATATGTTGCACTACTTATACAGATATTGCACTATTTTGAAGAGATTGTTGCACTATTTGAGAGGATATTGCACTCTTTCATCTTATTAATTAATCTTTATTTTTTTTATTTTCTCTTGAATGAGATTTCTCGTTTCACGAGAAATGTACATGCATGTAATTATGACTTAGTAATTGTCATTTCCAAGAAGTTTTATATTTTATTTAATATGCAATGAAATTTAATTTTCAAAAAGAAAGAGTGCAACACACATCTAAATGGTGCAACATTCTCTCATAATAGTGCAATATTTACACAAATGGTGTAAATATCTATACAAATAGTGTAAAATATGCACCGTTTGTACATATATTGTATAATTTTTATAGTATGTTGTAATATAATATATTATTTTCGCGTAATATACTAAACCGTGCGTAATTTAGTGTAAAAGTCTTACAAAATATTTATTAACAATGCATATGTTGCATTATTTATAGAGATATTGCACTACTTTGAAAAGCTTGTTGCACTATTTGAAAGGATGTTGCACTCTTTCATTTTATTAATTATTCTTTATTCTTTTTATTTTCTCTTGAATGAGATTTCTTGTTTCACGAGAAAGGTACATGCATGTAATTATGGTTTAGCAGTTGTCATTTCCAAGAAATTTTACACTTTATTTAATATGGAATGAAATTTAATTTTCAAAAAGAAAGAGTGTAACACACATCTAAATGGTGCAATATCCTCTCATAATAGTGTAACATTTACACAAATTGTGTAAATATCTGTACAAATAGTGTAAAATATGCACCGTTTATACATATATTGTATAATTTTTATAGTATGTTGTAATATTATATATTATTTTTTCGTAATATACTAAATTATGCGTAATTTAGTGTAAAAATTATGCAAAATGTGTATTAACAATGCATATGTTGCACTACTTATACAGATATTGCACTATTTTGAAAAGTTTGTTGCACTATTTGAGAGGATGTTGCACTCTTTCATCTTATTAATTATTCTTTTTTTTTATTTTCTCTTGAATGAGGTTTTTCGTTTCACGAGAAAGGTAAATGTAATTATGACTTAGTAGTTGTCGTTTCAAGAAGTTTTACACTTAGTGACTTAACAGTTGTATTTTCTAGGCATTTAAAGCATATAATTTTTATGCATTTTTACAGAATGGTAGTTTAGTCATCCTTCTGAAAATTCGGTCCGAATCTGCAAAAACTAAAAAGGTGGCCCACTTTTGCAAAAGCGCAAAATTAGTGGATTTTTTATGCAAATTGGCCTAAATTTTTTTATAGTATTAATTATTAAATATTTTATAAATCATCTAATATACACCACACTCATTTAATATACTGTACGATATATGGAGCATTAGCATACACAATATGCAAGCAAAGATTTATCATAGTATTCAACTAACCACCTACTTAACTCTAGGAGATGATCACTATCATCCTAGCCGCACATCAATTCTTACAAGGATCGAAAATCTAATAGCACAAATGACTTTGACACTAGCAATAGAATTCTAGTATAATTCTTTTACTTAGCTACAATATTCTAGAAGATGTCACTTCGTGAAGGTTTTTTATGTTAGTCAAAATCTCTGACGGGCACTCATCCAGAAGAGCAACTAATTAATTCAGCCGGCACTGAGGACGCATGCAGCTTTTCTTGCTGCCCGCACAAAGTAACTCGCACGCGCCACGCCGCATCAACCAAATTCGATCTCCCCGGCCCTCCTGCATGCATCCCTCCAGCTCTACTCTTTCCCGCGCCTCCTGCACCCCTTCAGCTCTACTCTTTTTACTCCCGCGAGGTGTTTGCGCTGCGGTCGCCGATGGACCCGACCTCCGCTGAGCCTGAGGAGGCGGCAGCAGGAGAAGCCATGAAGTCATTGCAGTCGGATCAGGATGTGGTCGGACCGATGGGGCGCGACATCGGTGAATTGACGGAGATGAACTACGCGGGGATGGCGGAGGTGTCACTGTGAAGGGAGCGAAGGGCGGACCACATATATATATGTATAGAACATTCCTCTTAATTGGAATCTCTTTTCCCATTTGTTTCTTCTTCTTTTTTTTTTCCCTAATATATGTAAACTAAAGCTTACTTATTCAAGCCAAGATAAGGAGAAAGAATGTTCCCAAAAAAGTCGGAAATGGTGCTGCAATTGATTGATTGATTTATTTTTTAAAATAAAGAATGTTATTTGAAAGTAATTTGACTTCTCCAACAAGTGAGTTTGCTCGCTACAACTTAGTATTCCACATAACTTAAAAAGGTTTCTTTAAGAGGCAATTAAAAAATATAATTTTTAAATTTTATCTTCTCATTTTAGTTCCTAAGTAAAGGGAAGAAATTTATTATTCAACACTAGCAAAACATAAAGGAAATTATCGTTGAATATCAAGTGCAAACTCAACTTCTATCTTTTTCTTTTTTTTTGAGAGAGAGAGAATATCAAGTGCAAACTCAACTTCTATCTTTTTCTTCTTCTCTTTTTGAGAGAGAGATAGGTAACACGCTACCCGCTTCGTTTATTTTATTTAGAAATAAATTTAGCTGAAAATGTGAATCAACTAGGATTCGAACTTAGGTCTTGGATACCAACCACCAAGCCATTTACTACTTACTCTAGGGACGATCGGTAACTTCTATCTTTTTCAGGTGTCATGTATGACCACTGTTTACTGGTGCTTATTCAGACCAACTGTTAAAATACTACCGCAATTGAACAACTAACAGCTTAAAATCTGTAAATAAAGATTTAATAATTAATACAGTTTATTCTGTTAACTCTATAAATGATAATGCTTTCATGAGGAATTTGAATATCATGTGATTCATTTTTAACTAAATTGCTATTGTGAGTTCTAGTGGTGAACCAGAACATCAATTAGGAGGTGGTAGACGCAGAAAGACATAACAGCAAAAATGGGCTAATATCACATGAGAGGTATAAGTCCCCTTACGAACTTAAATTTAAGATTCGTTCTCGGGCCACGGGTTAATTTACATGGAAGCTACTATACATCGATTGTCAATATTTTACAGAGGATAACAGAGGAGAAGGACAAAAAAAGAAAAGGAACAAAAAAAAACAGAAGCTAGTCGAATAGGAGGCGTCGCCTAACAGACTTCGGAAGGTTCTTATCCAAATCAGCAGAAGAAGACCTTCTGCTATACTTCACAGTTTGCTCTTCATGGAGCAAATTCTTTTCAGGTTCATTCCCTTGCTTCGCTTGTCCGAGTGCCTTCGTCGAACGGTAGAACTCTGTGATGCTGAGCTGGATCCCGCTAGATCTGGATGATTCTAATTTGTTCTTGCCTGAGCTTGAACCGAGTTTTCTTTCTTTTGACTTCAATTCTTTTAGCCTCTGCAACAATGCCACAAGAAGCACATTAGGAGCACGCAGAGTGCTGAATATTATTTTCGTGCCCTCCCACTGCAAAAATAAGTCTTTCAGTGAAGCAGTTTTAACAAAACTGAACCAATAATTTATATTCCGCGTGCTTAAAAGTATAATTAGTTTGGTTTAGCCTGAATGAACCACAGAAACACAATGTACATTTTGCATGCATATCAAGAAAAGAAAATGAAACAGAAAAAAGAGTAAGCAACACCAAACGCGATTATTCAAGCAAGGTGTGGTTCACAGTTACTTCTTGTATAATATGCTATAAATCTTACTGTGAAATATTTCAAAAGTTTTTTTATCAGTATTTATTCACACAAATCATGCAGTTAAGAGTTGCTTCTTGTATCCATCTCTGCTTACGTCTCACCAAGGGAAGGAGCAGATTATCAAGCTCCAACAATGGGCAACTAAAGCTTTCTATCAAAATCATAGACCAGCAGTATTTAGGAAAAATATTGAGGGGCACATGCATCAGTTTTTGTGAAACATCTCAGTAAAAGCATGTATTGCCTGGATAAAATGTATCCTCTGGATAAGATGTATCCTATCCTGGGGCCTTCCACACGACAGATGCATATATAACCTGCATCAAAATTTACTTAAATGTAAAATCTATCCTCCAGCTTCACTTTATGTCAAATAAAATCTCCAATATTTGATATGGACTACTAAAGCACCACTAAACGAAGGCACATCGCCGTGGCTAGAATCCTGTTTAAGGTAACTAATGTCCTGTTTATTCTATAATCAAATGTGCGCTCTTGGACTCATGGGTATGTTAATTCTTCTCCCAATTTTCTCCATTTGCTGTGTCTAGAGTCCCCTGTAAAATCTCTCACACTATGAGTTGCTATCAGCTATCATGCAGTCAAAAGTCAAAACTAAACCATACCCGTCGATTCATCACTAACCTTTTATTCGCGTATTTTTCTCTAACCATAACTAATCTTCCCACACATCTGTCGGCTCCTCCACAACATTTTAAGGATCATATGATTTACTTCTTTTTTTTTTCACTTGCAATTGTCATGCAGCACGTATTTTGCAAAATAAATTCATATCTATCAGAAAAATTAGGGGAAACGAAATCTAGGACTCAAAGCTGCATGTGTGAAGTATTGTCTAAATGCTAACCATGTGCCAGTCAACAATGGCTGAGTGAGGCGTACTGACCCTATGCATGTGGCGGAATTAAGAGAGTTAAATATACATCCCTAAGCTTTTGCAAATTCTTGTAGGGTAAAAAAGTAGTGATGCATACCTTTTCTTCTTGGAATCTCTCAACTTCTTTGGGAAATGCTGCTTGTACAAGCTCCATATTTTCATCAGTCAATAGAAACCAGAATCCATCATTGATAAGAATCTGAGGTGCATCTGGCTCATCCAAGAAGTCATTAGACTCCGATACTCCGGCGGGCTCCACCTCAATATCTGATTCTTCACTGGATATAGTAGGAAGAATTGTATTACAGGAAACTCTCTTCCATTTTACTAAGTAGTAAGGATTACCATATCGTATCTTTACACGCTGAATTGAATGGAATTCATATTGGTCATAAAGCAGCAAGCGTTCATCTGGATTTGAGGCAGCATCTCTTAAATAAATTGTGGATAACATTGGGAGAATTCTTTGTCGAATATAAGATGGCTCCCAATGTTGGTGATAAATCAAGAAGTCAACCAGAGCTTCAACTTTAGGCTTCTCACACCTAAGTGAGGGGCCGTCATTTTCTGCAGAGGAGGTGACAAAGAGCTTCGTGAAATTCAGTTAAAGACTGATAGATCACTAAAGTATGGGCTAACACAATTGCGACATGATAAGAGGAGGAAACCTCAAAACCTCAAGAATATTTTCTTGCATTAGCCAGAAACTTTAGCATGATATCTGATATGTGAGAATACTTAATAAAAAACTTGCTGACTTCAAGAGTCCTGATTCTTTTACATTCATTTATTTATTACACGGATATGAACTGCATATGCACCTGTTTATGAATCAGTTCACCCTGCGGGTGCTGCAAGGTAGCTTGACCTCCAAATAATGTTTGCACCTTTCAGAAAATTTTGCTCCAACAAAAGGCATAATAACTTATAAACTCACAAGTTGCAATATTAAAGTTGAGCATAATAGGACCGAAGAATAGAGTAAAGATGTAGGAACCATGGAGTAGGTGCCTGTCATCAGGGTTCAAAATTTGCCAACATACTCTATGCGGCTGTGCCTATATGCTTGAACTAGGCTTTCTAGCTTGGACCGGCCATCATATGCACAACACATTATGTATTCAAAATATGAAATCTAATATAATATTTAAATGTACACATATACTATATCTCTACCTGCAAGTTATGCTTCGAATTGTAGGTTTAGCTGCTTCCGATTTTGGGGACTCTAAAATCAAAAATCGATTCTATAAATCAGAATCCAATTATACAAAAGAGGTTACCAAACCTCTATTAAAAAAAAAAAAAAAAAATCACTTTTGGCCCTAAAATCACTGTCTAAAAGCTAGGGCAAAACACCCACTCAGTCATCAGGTTAGTTAATCAGGCCTACACATATCTACTCAGATTCATCACAGGCTAGATCAGGTTTGAGAATAAAGAATTAGTTCCATAACGCAGGAGCTGTGCTACCAATTGACATGCAAAATGTTTCCCTCTAATTTCTACTGATTTTCCAAAAAGAAACATACCTTACAAGTTACAACCTATCCATTGTCCTGAAGGACTTACCTTTGTAATTTCCATGGTTGTCGCTTAAATACAATTCAATGATCTCATTGTTTGGAAAATTCTGCTCAGCAGCAATCCTCTCGCAAACCTTGATTTGCCAGTTTTCATGCTTCTTCTGATCTTTAACTTTGCGATCCTAATTAAAAAAGGCAGAAAAGAAATGCACTAGTTAAGCATAGGAAAAGCTGCAACATGGTATTATAACAGAGGATAGATAGCTCAAGAAAAGAACATGTAAAAAGCAACATGTCAAGGAATCAAATACAATGCCCTTGAAGAAAAAAAAAAATTTAAAACAAGCGGTGTTAATGTTAATAAAGGTTAACTACTAAGGATAGCGTGCTTCTCCAAAGAAGCAAAAACTTAGCGCTAAGTACACTTTTCTCTTTTTCTGAAAATGCACGACGAAAATAAGCATGAGTCAGAGTCGTCTGACATGTAAAGAAATGGTAAAGCCAGGGCCAAAGCCAGGTTTTCACCCAAGAATCTAAGGGCATGTTTGGTTCACCTATTTTAGACTATGGAATCGGAATGGAATTCATTGATTCCGATAGTTGCCGTTTGTTATATAGGAATCGGATTCCGATTTCCATTCCACTCCGGAATGGGAATGGCTAAATCCATTTATGATCCAATCCAGCTTTGAATCCCAGATTGGCTCATTCCAAAATAAACTATTCAAAATCCTCTTTCATCAACACCTACCTCCTCTCCCTTCATCACTTTCCTCTCTCTTAATCAAAACCCTCTCTCAAAAATTTTAAATTTTCATTCCGATTTCCATTCCAATAATGAACCAAACATATTTGGATGATTCGTCATTCCATTTCCCATTCCAAAGCAATCCAATTCCATTTCCCATTCCTATTCCAATCATGAACCAAACATGCCCTAAGGGTGTGTTTGGTTCGAAGTCGGAATCAGTATCGGAATCGGTATGAGAATAAGTTAGAAACGGAATCAAAATGATTCATTACCTCATTCTGTTTGATTCACCACCTAAATCGGAATCGGAATAAACTATTCCCATTGTCGGCATTTGGTTCAGATAGATATCAGAAACGTAATTAAATTAATATGTCAATTTTATTTTTATAATATATTAGTTTAAATTCAAACTAAAAATTAAATATTAAAATTTATATCAAAATTTTAAAATGATGTCAAAATTTTAAACATATTTTTTTAAAAAAATAATATTTTAAATTGAACAGATAATTCAAAATATAAAACTAAATTTCAATTTATTCCACTTCAAACTTAAAATTATAATTTCAATTTGAATCCATAAATTTAATTTAAATTTTAAATAAAATTTGAATAAAACTTATAAATTAAAATTTTAAAATTAAAATTAAAATTAAAATTTATAAATTAGATTCAAAATGCTTGAATGAATTTTAATTTTTAATTTACGTTCAAATTAAAATTAAAATTTATAAATATAATTTTTTAATTTAAACTTATATTTTAATTAAAAATTAAACTTAAAAAAGTTAAATTTAATCCGAACAAATCCATTTTATCCAATCCGGCCTCCAATTCGGCCTGCTAGGCCGGATTGGAAAAAGAGGTAATTGGGGGGTTTCCATTCACCCAGGAATCGGAATCGGAATCGGAATAGAAATCCCGCATACCAAACACGGACAAACGGATTCGTCCATTCCTATTCCAATTCCGGGTGAAAAAACAGGCGAACCAAACACGCCCTAAGAATATAATGGCATACGCAGCTACAAAGTTAACTACTAAACAGATAAACTCCAAGAAAATAATTGAAAACAATCATTTATTTCAAAACTGAAATATATGAATAAAACGATAATTCTATGTCAAAAATGAAAGCAGCTACAAAATACCATAGACGCGAGTATATTGTCCACATATGTACAATATAATACTGAAATAAATGGAAAGAAGCCATAGATATTAAAGGCTGCTGTGATTTACATAAACCCTATATATATCTCTTCGTATCCGTTATTATAAGCATCACCCCAAAAGCCGTTATTCTTAGTATATAATTATTATTGGTGATGTAATTAGTCTTTTACTTAAAGGTGAAAACATTTATTAGCGCATGTAGTATCTTTTTTCTTCACATATATCTTTATTATTTTTTTGGGCCTTAAGATACTGAATTTCATTTTTCTTTCTAGATCAGCGTAATGATTATCCTATGAAATCCTTACAAATTACTAACGCCCCAGAGCCCTTTATCTCTGCCCATTCTTTGATTTCAACCATTTGATGCACTTTAAAGAGAATAAAATTTAAAAAAATGGTAGGTGGATCCTAAATTAGAGAGACATAAGGTGTCGTATCAAGGAACCAATTTTTGTAGTTTCCTATAAGCTCTGTATGGAACTTCTGTTTCAAATCAAAGGAAGCCATAGCTCAAGCTGGCCCCATTGACCGAAAAAGGGTTCGCAGTTGGTTTCGTATGAAAAAGAGGAAAGGTTCCTCAAAATAGGAAAAGAAAGGAGAACACAGGTAACATTAGTTACCTGGGAAACGAGAAATGAATTATAGGTGAAATCGCCTACTACTGTATGAAAAATAACTAGTCTATTTTATTTGAACTATATAGCAAATTTCTTAGTTAATAAAAATACTAACTACACAACTTAAATTACACTAGTCCCTGAACTTTCGGCCAAGGTCCACTTTGGTCCTCGAAAGTTGGAAATGTGGCACCCTGAACTTTTGAAAGTGTTTCCTAGTCAGGAGATACAGAATACTTGTAATATCAAGCAAATTCATATCTATTTACCACTCCTGACAAGTCTAAGCCACCCTAGGCAAGCAGTTAAATAATGTCCGTTAGTCTAGCCGATTATTGAAAAGAAAAGTACAAAATTTTAACATGCAATTGATGTAAATGTCTGAATCCATAAGAGAGACACTAAATTATAATGAAAAAAAAAAAATCAAATGCACCTTTTTGCAGGTCGTACACGCGCATTTGAAGCCAGCTGGTTTTTCAATGCAATATTCAGAACCATCAAGTGAGCAATATTCACATGCATTTGTTCTATGAGCTTTCTTGCTGCCAGGATGACCACAATATGAACAGTGTGGAGGTCTTGCATTTGTTGTTACCTCATTCAAAAAGGGCACGAGGACATCAGTATCAGGCTTGGCACTTCCTTTTAAGCTAAGAAAATTGCCTTTGCCAACTTCACGTAACCTGTACAATCCAATTGAAAAAACTTAAGCTGTTTATATGTATCGCACAGCTATTTCTAGCAAGAATATGTAGCACGCTGAAACCACCATTACAATGGTGGTAAGTCATCCATCCACACGAATGTGCGCGCACGCACAGCTATTTCTAGCAAGCGTGTATGGCATGCTGAAACCACCATTGTAGTGGTGGTAAGGCATCCAGAGCAAGCGAGGAGAGTATTTAGCACTTTTACAGCTGGAGTGGTTAATGCAAGAAGCTAGTCCTAAGAGAAGTACCTATTCAAAATGTCATCTTCACTAAACAACTGCACAAAACGAAGAGCTGTATCAACACCAAAACCAGGTACCCCATCCAAATCATGGTCATTACCAACAAGAAGAGCAATGGCCACCATTTGTTTTCTCTTTAGGCTAAGGCCAGCTTCAATATCTGATATATTGTAGCACTCAAAAGGTTCCTGCACAAAATAAAATACTCATGCATCCTAGGAAAGAACAAATTAAATTAAAAAAATGTCCAATTAATGGTATAAATCCTTTTTGGTAAGAAAAAAGATCATTGACAACATATGAGGAAGTTAACAACGACTGAAAGATCTATGTTATAAACACTAAAATGAAAAAGCTATTAGAAGAAGAAACAGAGCAACGTGGATAATGATGGATCTCGCTCATGTCAACGAGAGTCTACTGGAAGATAAGATGTACCCAGAAAGTTGAAAGCTGCATTAAACAAAGCAATAAATTTCATTATGGGGGTAGAACATTTTAATAAAATAAAAGTTCAAAATACTTCTCGCTATCTTCTAAGTCTTTTGAATTTTCATGAAACTTCTCATCTATAACTCCAAGAACGCAACAGTATCTCCTCAGCATTTTCATTCTATCAATGAAAGATTATACAGCACACTCGTGCTCTTGACCACCAAAGAATGTTGCCTTTACTTCAGTCTTACAGCCTTTGTCAGAATAAAAAAGTGCAAAGATGCCAGCATAAAAAAATTAAATCCAACTTTAGCCGGAAAGAGTGATCCATTGGAAGTACTAGAAGGTGTAACTCCTTGGAATTCCTCACTTTGCAAATCATTTTACACTCATCTAATTTCCTATAATTGTTAAGGCCTGTTCAATGCGCCCTTCTCAATCAAACTCATAATCTCTAACAAGGCAGTTACCCTTAACCACTAGAACATACAATATAAGAAGAGAATAGAGAAATAATTTTGACAAAAAGCAATTGATAGTTGATGCATTAAAAAGAAAAAAGTCAGCATTAAAAATAGGAATTCACTCATTTAGGAAATATTTGTGGTTCCCATATGGTAGGAGAAAATAGAGATGGCAAAATTGATACCAACCAAAGCACATTGCTGTTTAAAAGAAATAGTAATTTTCTTTTCCAAAATTGGTAATAGTTGATTTCTGATTTCTTATATTATTTTATCAAACAACTAAGTGTCAGTAAAAACTTAAAAGCAACCAACCAGCTGCATTTTGCTAGTTTTCCAGATTATTTCAATCTTTCATACCGTTATTTCAATGCCGTAACAACTAAAATTTTGAATTCAATCAGATGGTTATAATTTCAAGGAAAAAGATTACAGTTTTAATTCATTTAAATAATGAAACTTTACTTAAGCACTGGCATTATGTTTCATTTCACATCTATCAAGGAAAGCATTTCAAATTTATGCAAGGGTAAAAATTAAGAATATTGCCGTTACCTACAAGTAGTTAAATATATTTTTATACAGTAAACAGTAGAACTACAAGAATGTGCTGAAAATAGCAAATAACATAGTGCAAAATTCAAATTCTGGGCCTACATGAATAAATGTGTCGAGGGAAAAAAAAAATAGGCGCATTGTTGTGTGGGTGCAAAAGTATAAGAAAAGGAATAGTTGGCAATTTGTTATTTTGTCATTGCATGAACGTAATCTGCAAACACCAATTGGCCCAGTAGTATTAGCAGCTAGGTAGAATGTGACTTTGATTTTGCAGCCATCAATGCTCACTAATGTTATAGTCTTTTCATCACCTAACATGTTCAATCATCATCCGAGGTGGGAGTATTAAACTATTGGGATGCAAAAAGTACACAATTTGAAGATAAACTGAATCTGCTTACCTTAGAGTTGGATCGGAGGCACTTTACAACACATTTTGCCCCAAAAAGAAAAGCATCACTGTCAGCCGTTATGCAAGCATCTACATGACCTTCTTTGTTCAATTGGGCACACAGAGCTTCAGCCTCACAACGTGCCTTCAAAACTGGCATGCCTAGGAGTTCAAGCAATTCCTATCAACAAAAAACAAAGAAAAAGAAAAACCATTTTAGCACTATTGATATATAGAGTCCAGCTACTATACTCTTATGAGTACGATCGTCTTCGTACTTATAAGTTGTTTTTGATGATAGAGCTTCCGAATCGACGATCCATACCATTAAACATTATCTAGAGTATTTAAAACTTCTAGAAATCAAATTTTATAGTTTTTCGATATCATTTACCTTACGATCAAAAGCTCACAAAATTGACAATTTTTAACGGCCAGTATGGGATATTTGCTAGTTTAACGGTGTAAAAGAATCAGAATAGGTTGAATTTTTTATAGAAAATTCTATTCACTACCTAAATAAAGATCAATAACTCTGATCTTAAATTGAAGGATCCGATCATCCATTTTTAGGATGTTGTTCGATTTTGACCGTTCATTTTATACCCGCTTGATGGACTTTATAATGATTTCAAAAAATTACGAAATTTATTTTCTAAAAGTTCAAATACTCTAGATCATGTTTAACGGTGTGGATCGTCAATTCGAAAACCCCAACATTGAAAACAATTTATGAGTACAAAGGGCTCTATACTCATAAGAGTATAGTAGCCCTACTCTTGATATATATATAGACTCAAAAGGTATCAACTATAGCATGATGAAAAGGCAAGCTAGCTAAAACTTTCTAGCGAGTATTTAATCAGATTTTAACGAAGACGATTAGCTAAATACAACAGTTCAGCATTGTGTATCATCACGTTAATGAATTATTATCACGCACAATTCATATTTGCATTTCATAATAACTTCACAATAGATTACAAAAGGAAAACACTCCCCTGTGGCATGACAGTGAATGTGAATGTATTCAATATACCTTGGTAACTGAAAGACATCACAACTTTGTGAGGGATAAATATACCTATTAAATGAGGCATGCAATTGAAATCATAAAATGTCTAAAAATCAGCATGAGACACTAAATTGTCAGAGTCAGAGCAACCATTCAGAGGAGTGTTTAAGCTATTGTATATTGTATTAAGTCCAACTGAACTTAATTACTGGAAATTTCCGGCAGTGTTACCTGATTGTGACCGATTAGCAACACCAAAGGTCAAGTTTAGAATGACAAATACACCTATACTAACTGAAACCCGAGTTTATGAGGTTGAGGGGAAATTGATACAATCAGGAAGCTGCACAGCAGCGACAGTACATCTACTCAGCCACAAAGAATGAGTAAAAGCAATAAGAACCAGTGCTCGTTCAAAACAAGTTTACTAAGTTGAAGGAGGATACATCAAGATTGACTAAGAAGCTCCAAGATACATTCAATCAGCTTAAATTTAGAATACTACAAGAAACTTAGAACAAGAAGGCTTATAAGTATGCTATTAGCCACAGAGTAGCTTGTTCTGACTCAGATTAAAAAAGGGCATGCCACTCTGTTTTGGTATATTTGAATAGATTAATATGCTCTTATAATTTCGAGGAACTTGCAGGGGTTTCTTGATGACTTCTCATTAAACAGACAGAAATTAAGAATTACCACAGCACCTTTTTATCTACAAAATATACACAAATTGAGGTACAAAAGAAGCTTCACAACTTGCTAAGTTAAAAGGCAAACTACAAAGTAACATAGAGGTCATTCTGTTGTTTAAGCAAAAGCCAGTAGTCTTCATTCTGCATAACTACAAACTATTAAACAAAATATTCCTATCCCATTTGATGCACCTGAGAAAATTTTTTTGAAAAAAAAAGAAATTTAGGAGGATTCGCATATCATTTCCTGTGAAGTTTAAAAAATTGATACACCCTCTAAATTTTATATTGTCATATATGCTCACTTAAATTTTTAAATTTACAAGTAAATCCCTCCCTTTTGGTGCCAATACGCCGTTTAATTTGATCATTTTCTGAAAAGGACAGCTATACCATTTCATATAAACATATCCTCATAAAACACTGCAAGTCTATGATCGAAATTGAGCAGAAGAGAATGTTTAGGGTATTAGCTGTCTAGGGTCCGAATTTCAGATATGTACACCTCTCCTGCAACAAGCCATTTTTGAGGGACTAGAACAAAATATCCAATATTTGAAGGACTAACATGCCAACAATAATAAAAATAATAAAAAAGAATCTGCCCGAGAACAAGCTCTCCTACCATTCCCATACTTCAAACCAAGAATTCAAGTGCCCATCGGCATGGGTCGTAACCATCGTGCCAACCCCCGTACCGATGACACAACTCAAAACTCTCTATTCTTGAAATTAGCAAGTAATTTTCTCAATAAAGTTCAAAAAATTTGATAAAAATAGATAATAAATAATTGGCATATTGTTGCTAAAGAAAATAAATATTTAATGCCATTACATTACGGCACACATAAATTTTTTGTGACCGGCACTCATCGGCACGCCGACGCACGAAATTTAAAATCCTTGCTTCAAACGCATCAATAGAAAACTCAAAAACCAACTTGCCTACTAGATTAAAACACAAAATACAAAGAAAATGAACAACCAAATCAAAAGAAAAATAAGAAAAGAGAAAAAGAAATGAACGATTGTCACAATGCACGCTCACCACGCAATCCTGGACGTATTTGGTGAACACCCGATTCCGCTGCTTCACGGCATTCGCGTCCTCCCCTTCCGCTGCTGCCGCCGCCGCAATCGCCTTGGGCATCGCGGTGGGGTCCAACCCCGAGCCGCGGAAGAAGCGCTCGATCCTCGCCCGGGACTTCAAGGGCGACGGGTCCCCGTCGACCACGAACACCGGGAACGCCCCCATCTACGAATCAAACGAAGCCAAATCACAGCAATTGAAACCCTAATGGCCACGAAGAAAGGGGAGGGGAGAAGAGGGGGAGGGGGAGGACCTTGGAGAAGAGGGAGATGGTGCGGAAGAAAGTGGTGCGGAGGTGGGGGTTGCGGGCGCGGGGGCTGCGGGCGCGGACGGCGGCGTCGTGCTGGACGATCCAGAAGGAGAGGTCGACGGCCACGCGCTTGTCGCGGAGGAAGTCGACGCCCTCCTGCCTCGCGTAGGGTTTCAGGAGGTCCCAGAAGTTGCCGCCCACCCCCATTGGCGACGAAGGGATCGGCGAGGACGAAGGAGGAGGATGGCGGAAGCAAGGACGGACGGAGGCACGGAGGGAGGGTTTTGGCGCGAAAAGGGAGCGGAAACGGGTTAGGGTTAGGGTTAGGGTTTGGGTTGGGTCGTTTGTTTGTTTCGCTAGCTCCGAAGCATCACTTCGGCGAAGACGGATTGGATTCTGTGAGGGCCGCGGCTCGTGTGCCCATTGGAGACAGGACTACAGCCTACGGGCGTGTCAGGATCGGGCTCAATATTTGTTTGATAAAGTGACATTGAGATGTTAATGCGATTTTTTCCTAGAGAGAGAAAATATTAGTGTACTAGTATAATAATCCCCACAATATAGTAAATAATTTACTAATTTTTTCTTCTAATATATATTATTTTAGAGGGTAATTTATTTTTTTATATTTCAAAGTTGTCATTCTTAAGAATTATGCTGGAACCCGGACTCGCCAACAGATCCACCGTATAGGCGAAAATTCCGTTCACACGAAGCGATAAAAACCTGCACAAAGAACGAAGGGCAAAAACGAAAGGAAGCAACAGAGTTAGAAATAATTAAAACATCACTAGAACCCACTATATATATAAAACAACCTAAAAAAAATAGATATAACCCATAACCTAGCAGAAAGTAAAATACAACTATATGTACAATAAGTTTCTCTAAAAACTAACAATAACTGAGCACTCTTCTAAACTGGTACACAGGTAGGAGAGCTATTTATTCAGCGATCCCCTTACCTCGATCAGAAGCAGTGGGTACAAGTACACTGGCTCTGCAAGAAAATGTCAGCACAAAGGGAGTGAGAACTACTAAAACCAATAGTCCTCAGTGGGTACCGTCATCGACAATAATGACCTACTCACTAGGTCTACCATAGGCAAAGTAATAGGAAGTTGATAAAAGAAACATTGTAAGTAAATCTGTAGTAAGATGATATTTCTACTATCCCTCTAAACTAGATATCAAATGAATACATACATCATGGAGGATGAAACTCAATTACTAGAAACACTACCGAAAACTCAATCAACCCCGACTGGTTCGAATGACCGGTCAAGCCCGTGCTAGCCTCACGTCTAATCCCTATTAAAACTAGTGGTTGACGACATGAAAATAAGAATACTAAATCAAGCCACCTATCTCCCAGAGTGGCACTCGATGGGAGCAACCCGCTCAAGGATCAAGTAACTCAGTCAAGTCTACTGCAGGTTGTAATCGATGCATATGGTCATGTAGATCATATTAACTGCTATTAAGACAACCTCAGCGTAATCCAAAATATAAACAAATATCCGGTACAACTGTACAATCCACGGCTACCGTAAATCAAGAAAGGTTTATAATCCATCAACACTCAAGTCCCCGGGAGAGATGGCTTACTATCAACAAACCACCCTGTTAATTCCCAGCATAAAAGAAAACAACTAACAATTGCTAGAGTTTTAAATTCAGGTTTAGTTGTATAGTTGACAAGTAATGCTCACATATTTGCTTAGTTAGATCAATGCAATTTGTAAGTATAGAAGTTGAGTACAACCCTTTATCTCACTAGCAGGTAGCACAATTCACCCTTCATCTCACTAGCAGGTAGCACAAGTCACAATCTATAACCATATTCACATATTCCCATGGTCAACTTACGTAAGTCCTACTACCAGCGCAAGGATGACATGGTAAAAGCTAATTAACATGTAGACATAATAAGAAGTTCGGTATTTCAATGAATTAAACCCACCTTGACGCGTAATTTAGCAATTAAGGAATGAAGAAGACCTCTTTCTGCTTCTCAAACCAGCAGGAATTCTCCAACCAACACCAATAACTCGCAGGTCAATCTACACGAATCACCGAAAACCAAACTTCACAAAAAAGCTGCCAACTAAGTGAAACTCTGGATTTTAATCCAAATTGAATCAACTCACCAACTCAAAACAACAAACAATCTCTCCACTACAATCCTCAACTCAAGTTCAATTGAAAAAACTCAAGAAACACCAATTCAAAACAGGGAATAAGCTGAATCTGAAATTAGAATCGGAAATTTAACGAAAACGTAATTCGGTTAGCAAAAACAGGATTTATAAAAGAATTAGCTCATCCTACCCTGCGATTCAGCTGAAATAAGTATCTTATGACTTCCTCAGCTCACAATCAAATGGAAATACCAAAGAAAATCCAACTCCAATTAGGAATTTCACTGAAAAAGAGTTTAGAATCAAAAAATCCATCGAAAATGCAATTTGGTTTCGAAAATCTACTCGAATAAAAAATTCAGCTAAACTTACCAAGTTACCAGTAATTCAGCTGGGGATGGCTCCAAACCAGCAAGAGGTGGAAGAAGAACTAGCCAATCATCCACCAAAGCTTAGCCAGGGAAATCGAATTAAGGGAATTAACACAAATCCATGAAAATGCTGAATTTCAGCTCACAATCCCAAAAACTGCACTTAACTCCAACTAACCTGAAATTTTGATGAAGAAATCATTCATCAAGCTCTCCTCCATCAAATCAAATTTGAAATCCAACCTAACTCAATTTTATCTTCAATTGTGGCATCTGCTGTTGCCACAACCCCCTGCAGCAGCTGCCATAGTTTGTGCTGATGCTGCTTCTAGGTAATACTGCAGGGTGCAGCTGCCACTACTTTTGTAGCTCCTTGCTTCAAGTTGCTGGCAGCAGGAACTTCCTGTTGCAATGCGCAGAGAGCAAAAAGGCAACAATGGAGTGGAAAAGAGGAAAAAGAAGTGAAGGAGAGAAGTGAAAATAACTGGATTCAGCTAGAGGAAGTTAGTGTGGTAGGTAAAGTAATAAGTTGTCCACTTGGCTCCAACACACTTATCTTGTTCCAGCTGTGAACAACTTATGTTGCGGGATCGTTTGTGGCATTAATTTTGTCTCAAAACGATTCAAAATCGTCCCAACACTCTAAAGAGTGTCAACCAGTTGTCGAAACTGCTATTAGAACACTACAAATATGCTAAATGTCTAATACAATTCAATTTTAGTGATCAATTATAGTTTTTTTATAACAAACATACACATACATAAGAGCTTATAAGTTCAGAGCCAAATGATCGTAGAACAACTGCTAAAGCTAACCGATTCCTGAGTAAAAAAGATTAAAATTATTTTTTTAAAAAAATATACGGTAGATAAATTAAAGTAAACAAATATAATAAAAAATACAAATCGATAAAGAACCAGTAGAATCAGAGGAGTTCTTGCAGCCAAATAGACAACACTAGTAGCAGAATAAGTGATATCAATATTCTTCCTACAGGAGTAGATGACTGTGGCAACATAGCAAAAGATGATGGATGTCTTATTATATAGACATTGACAGGTAGGGAAAATAACATAGAATAACCCTTCGAAATCAATAGGAACACAAAATCGATGCGACGAATGGAGCAGAAATAATAATGAATTGGAACCATTTTTTTCTCAAAAAAAGGATCAATAAATGGGAACAAAGTGGAGGTAATGGAAACATTGGAGAAGGAAAAAGGAGTGACAATGCATCAACCCCAATTTTTCATCCGTAGGGGGCACATTAGGAGCCGAAGCGACAATAAAGGAAGTGAGCCAGTTCAATGATGAGAAGAACCAGTTTAATGGAAAAGAAGGAGTAGGAAAAAGTTTGAGGATAAGAAGAGGAACTGGTTCAATAGAAAAAATCGAGTAGAAAACACTAATAGATGAGTCCCACACCTATAAGCCAAAAATTAAGCAAAGCATGCCACATGGACTCCAAATAGAGAGATTATATAGGTATATAGATTGTCGTTTTATTTATTTTTAAAAAAATAATTTTAGTTGGAAATATAAAATAACGTCAAACAAAGGCCCCTAGTTGCTTAGAGTCAGCGGGTTTGAGACCTTGGGTACCAGCCATCAAACTCTTTAATGCTTGTACTAGAAACAATCAATATTTTTTGAGGTCTTTAAGCTAGAATTTTTAAGCTAGGTTTTTGTCTATATGAAGTTCTAACTTGGATAACAAAAATTATGTATAAAGTGATTATTTGTAATAGATCACATAACTTCTCGACAGGCACATGACAACACTCTACTTTTGATATAGGCATCAGAAGTAGCAACAAAAAGAAACAAGGATACTAGTTATACTCAACGGCTTGTATGAAGACCCGCTACATTTGTAATAGCTACAAAATTTAAAAAGGAGCAACAAGCCGATAACAACATTGATATCAAGCACAGACAATACCAATAACAGCATGTGGAGCAGTGATGATAGTAGTAGTGCCAATAGCAGTGATAGTAGTAAACTAACAATACTTTCAATGCTAAATGATAAAAAAACTCATTGTTGTTTAACTCGTCTCAGTTACCTTCTACACTAAATATTGAGAAATACTACGTCTACAAGTATTGGGAAATAACCCCCATTCCAAGGGTCTAGGATTTATTCTATCCTTTTTGGTTATTAGTTAAGAAATAAAAATAAAAATTAACAAGACAAGTTGAAAAAAACTGGCCTTTGGACGGTTGGAGTTGTAAGATTACAACTATCACGCCCCAAGACCCCCAATTGGGGCCGCTCAGGTATGTGCAACAGACTTGCCAAACGGGCAAGACATCCCTACCTGCAAGAAGCAAAATCACATACAAACCTATACAATCATGCATGATATAGAGACATGCAATTTCAGAGTATAACTACTAATTTAAACTATTCAACTTCAACATTTTAAAATCTACAACTACTTAAATCCATTTCACAATAATTTAACTACATTAGAGTTTACATGTTTCGATCCCAACATATTATACTATTTGATTATCCAAAAGAAAGAGTATATCTAGACCTCTCTATTGATCCACTACTCCACGACACCTTTGTCATGGTCACGCGCCTCAATGACGATCGTAAGCTCTGAAAAAGGGTAAACAACAAAGGCATGAGAATTGCAGTTAGTTTTCGATGGGTGTAACCATCAAAAGTGGCGATCTACACTCACTAAATCCAAAAAAGTCATCAATATGTAAATAATTATATCAGCATATGCTTTTACAATAGAATACAATAATTAAGTTACAACTACAATGCCTCAAGTATTCAAGATTCTACTATACCATTGGTTACATATTTACCCAATTATCTTATGTCTCTAATCATCTATTTGATTGGTTTTATTTTACTCTACACCTCATGGAGAGCTGAGAGAGATTATAGTACTCTCCAATTGGTAAGTACTTATAATCGAGGGAGATCATCCCTCCAAGTACCAAATGTGGAGTCGAGAGGATCGGCACTCCGATGTATAATGGGAGTCGAGGGTGATCGACCATCCCAATACACACAAAAGAGTCGAGGGTAATTGGCACTCCGTATTGACACTTCCAAAAGATCGCAAAAAAACTCATTATGACGTTCAAATGACTTTTAGGGTTGTCAACCATGTCCACCACACATAACTTGTTCTCTAGTTCACATTTAACCTAGAGTTCACATGTCTTTATGTCTCACCATACATCCAAGGTTTACATTTTTACTCATATGCATAAGTTCATTATTCCATTCATATACAATGATTTTTTTTTTTTTTGATTAAACAGGGGGTACCCCTATTTGAGAAAATACATCCTACAGGAGCATTGAAGCGCCATAGTGAGGAGACACTATCTTTGCTTCCTATCCCCGCAGAAAAGAGATCCAACTAATAACAGATGAAGATACTTTGTTGCCCACCTCCTCACATCCCGCCTCTCTATTTTCAAAGATTCTAACGTTCCTTTCTTTCCACACTTCCCAGCAAGTCGCCGCAAAACCTAGGTCGAAGAGGATTTTAGCTTGTCCAGATTGTGTTGCTCGTGCTCGGGTCCATCTCGACTGAATATCGCCTGGTTGGTTTAATAGCGCGTGTGTAGTAATCGGTAAGCCATGTAGAAGAATGGTCCACAGTTTCACTGCGAACGTGCATTCGAATAGTAAATGTTCCAGCTTTTCTTCGTTCTTGCAACAGAGAACACATATCGAAGGTCCTTGCCATCCACGCTTAGACAGGTTATCCGCCGTTAACACCCTATTCCTAGAGGCTAACCAAAGAAAAAGCTTGATTCTGTGAGGTATTTTTAATTTTCATAGGTAAAAGGCCCGGTGGTCGATGACTCCCCCAAAGGTGAGAAAGCTGTAGGCGCTGCGGACAGAGAATTTTCCATCTCTACTCCATCTCCAAACTATCGAGTCCTCTTCAGTAGATAGAGAGATATTAGAGACCAGATTAGAGAAGTACTGTAGCTCCCTCTGAACATCCCCATTCATAGGCGATCTGAAGCCTCGGTTAATCCTCTGCGCATACCTTGAGATCCATTCCTTGACCGAAACTCTTTTGAGTCGTGCCGCGGCATATAAGTTGGGGAAGCCGGTTTGCAGCGTGGTCTCCTCGCACCAACGAGAATGCCAAAAGGAGATATTATTCCCTTTGGCTAGTAAGAGGGAAATAGAAGTGAAGAACGGCGGAGCCAAGTTTAGGATGCACTTCCAAATAGGGGAGCACCCCGATGGGGTCCTGCTGCAAGGAGAAAGCGAGTAGCGCTTGTAGTGTTTTTGTCTAAGCAGCTGGGCCCAAGGTAGTGAAGGCAGATTATGAAACCTCCAAAGAACCCTCATTAAAAGGGCAGAGTTCATATCTTTTATATTTTGAATGCCAATGCCGCCGAACAGCTTCGGTCGACACACATTTTCCTACTTTATAAGGCAGTGAAAACCGTTGTGGAGTTTCCTGCCCCTCCAAAAGAAGCCTCTACGAGTACTGTCGATAGCTTTTTGAACCCAAATCGGCAACCTGAACACCGAGGAGAAGAAGGTGGGTATGGCAGAGAAGACCGAGTTGAGAAGGACTAGTCGACCTCCGCTGGACAGAGACCTTTCTTTCCACCCTGCTAGTCGCTTGTCAATCTTCTCTATTAGCGGCATATACTCCGATTTTGACAAAGGTTTGGGAGTTAGAGGTAACCCGAGAAATGTGAACGGGAAGTCCTGAATAGAGCATCCCAAGTAGGCGGACAGCGCAGTAGCTTGATCCGTTGGCAAGTTAATTGCTGTGATCGCGCTTTTGTTGTAGTTGATCTTAAGACCAGAGTTCTCGGAAAAGGCTTCCAAAATGAGCTTGATTGCTGCCGCATTTCGTTGGGAGCCATCAAAGAACAAGAGCATGTCGTCGGCGAATTGCAGAGTGTGCACTTTGAGGTTTCCTATCCCCACTGCGGTAATGGCTTCTGAGTCCACTGCCCTCTGCAACATTTTGAAAAGGACATCGACACAAAGAATAAAGAGGAGCGGAGATAGGGGGTCACCTTGTCGCAATCCTCGCTTGCACAATATGGAGTTTCCCAGAACCCCGTTCAGGAGTATCGCCGTGGAGGAAGACTGCAGCAACGTATTGATCCAACCGCACCAACGATCCCCAAAGCCTCTAGTCTTAAGCAGTTTCAGCAGGAACTGCCAGCTTACATGATCGAAGGCTCGCTCAAAATCTAGCTTAAGTAAAGCCGCCTGCTGCTTGGTAGAGGATAGATGGTGTGTTAGTAAGTAGGCGCATAGGAAGTTGTCCAAAATGCACCTTCCTTTCACGAAGGCTGCTTGGTGCGGGTTGATCAGAGCATCCATCACACTTTGGAGTCTGGTAGCCAGAACTTTCGAAATAATTTTAGCAATCCCGTGCACTAGGCTTAAGGGACGGAGATCCTTGGCTGATGTCACCGTAGCTTTCTTAGGGACGAGGCAGACCCAACTTGAGTTGAGCNGATTTTCTTGGGATAGAGGGAAGTTCAACGAGTTTGAGAAGCACCACCCACCTCGTAGGTCTATCTAGGTGCTCCGACGATTTTCTTGGGATTTTTAGGCTTCTCGTTCTTTACCTGCGGCAAAACGAAACCCTAATAGGTCATTTTACTCATATCTTTTCCTTGGCTTTTCGTAACGTTAATCCGAGCGCATCAACGCGTCGGAAATACCCCCAATTAGATTTTTAGAGGGTCAATTGCACTTAGAAATCCCCATGAGCAACAGCCCCAATTTTGGTGCCCTAGCTCCATAGCATCATCAAACCTAGGGTTTGATCTCAAAGAGAAGCAAAAGTAGCTTCCATATACTCTAAAGAGTTCATCTAAACCATTCCTAGCTCATTCCAAACCCTAGTTTGGATTTCACCATGAGAGGTGGGTTGAAGCTCACCTTTGAGCTTAACCATGGCTTTGATCTCTAAAGAAGCAAAAAGAAAGTTTCAAAGACTCTAAACAATCTATTAAAATCATTTCTAGGTTTATTTAAAGCTCATTTTAGGGTTTTACTACAATAGGGTTCAAAGCTTACCTTATAAGCTTTCCTTTCTTGCATTAGAGAGGAAGAAGATGAAGCTTCTTTGCTCCTTAATCTTCTCCTTCACCTTCTTCTCCTTCTTTTCCTTCCTTCCTTTTTTTCTTCTTCTTCTCCTTTGTCTTCTAGAGAGAGAGAGAGATGAGAGGGGATGAGAGGGTGGAAATGAGAGAAATCCCTCATTTACCCCAATATATAGCTCATTGGGTTGCAAAATTGCAGCTAAACCCCTCAACTTTTACTCTTTCACACAGCCTGGACTGGGCTGTTCACGCAGGCGGGGACCGGTCTCTCCTTCAGGGACCGGTTCCCGAAAGCTCTCCCCGCGTAGCCAGAGCTACTGCGCGCAGGGCAACCGGTCTCTCCTTGGGGGACCGGTCTCTCGGGGACCGGTCTCTCAGGCAGGGACCGGTTCCCGAGAGCTGGTTTCTCAGGACTTAGCCGATTTTTCGGCTGTCTCACTTCATACGCGTTCAGGGACCGGTCTCTCCCACCAGGGACCGGTCCCCGAGAGCTCAAAACTGCAGAATGCAGATTTTGATTCTATAGCTCTCGAAAACCTCCCGTAACTCACTTTTAATCATTTTAACACATTCGGACTTTCCGAAGTGTACCGTCCTCGCACTTTGGTCAATTTGACTAAAGTTCGACATTTTTTTTTTTCCGAATTTTCGGTATATTACAGTTTTAGAGGATGCATTATAAAAGCACTCTTTGGGATGGTTTTGGAGAGAGTACGGTGAGAGAGAGTGACTTCTTGGGTGAAACCGTACCAGGAGAGAGAAAGTCATAGTTGAGTGCACCTAGTGCACAGATGCTCGTGGAAAGTTGTCTTCTTTGTGGGTTTATAAAAGGCGAGAGAAGGGTAGAAGAGATTCAAAAATAGGGCTCGGGTTGTAGCTACTCTATGCAGAAAATGAGTCAGGTGTAATATTCTCTTATTTAATGAATCTTATTTTACCCGCATATTTTCTGTTTTGATTTTCTCTCTTTTATGATTGTATCAGCTTTTGCTGAGGAGACAGGTTTATGGCAAAAACCCGATTTGACACTTCCGTTGCGGAATCCCAACAATCGGTACCGAATCAACAACAATCGGTATCGGAGCGGGTTGCGGATTCTCAAAATTCGGTACTGGGGCTAGTACCAGATTCCCAACAATTAAGAAGTTCAACGACAATAACAATTTCAGATTGTGGCAGATTAAAGTACGGGCGATCCTCGTACAACAGGATTTGAATAAAACGTTGAACGGAAAAGACGCGAAGCCGGCGAAGGTTACGGATGCGGTATGGATGAAGATGGAGCAGAAGGCGTTGAGTACGCTTCATCTAGTATTAGCAGATGAGGTTCTTTACAACGTAGCCAGTGAGACTACACCGGCGAAGTTGTGGAAGAAATTAGAAGATCTGTACATGACCAAATCCCTGACGATCAGGTTGTATCTGAAGCAGCGACTGTTCACGTTGTAGATGCAAGAAGTGGCGAGCATACACGAGCACTTAAACGAGTTCAACAAGGTGGTGGCCTAGTTGACTAGCATCGGAGTCAATCTAGATGACGAAGACAAGGCACTGATTTTATTATCTTCGCTACCAGCAGCGTATGAGCATCTGGTGACCATATTGCTTTATGGTAAGGAGACTATAAGCGTGGAGGCGGTTGCGGCGGCACTTATCTTGAACGAGATGCGAAAGATGACTCAGGTGTAAGATGTTGAATCCTCGTTGTAATAAACCACTTTTGGTCAAAGTAACCAAAGCGTGGCGAGATGGGTGCTTGGACATGATCCATTTGGCATTTCAAAGATGTTGGAAGGGTCAAAGTTGAATTCTAAAAGAGATTAACAAGTTTTAGCATTTCTCGGCGCGAAATGAAGCTGGAGTAATGCTAAACTGCAGTCTGGGCATTTGTTAACCGGTGACACGTTGGGGTGGTACTGGTACCAGGCAGGCACCGGAGAGCAGCAGCTCTCGGGTTTGGGTGTCTAAGGTTGTTAAACTGATGACACCCCTAGTGCGTACCGGTACTAAGTCGGCTACCCGAGAAGGCAGCTCTCGGGTTTGGCCTCTGCGTAGCTGGTGAACCGGTGACAAAACTCCTGCGTACCGGTACGAAGTGCAGAAAAACTGCAGAATTGGTCTGTTGCAAATAGAGAATGTTTGGGGGGCTTTTTATGCAATTGTGGCAGCTTATAAAAAGGGCCCCATCTCCACCTCTCTTGTTCACAACCTGAGACACTCTCATTTCATATGTTTTTCTCTTTCTCTCTCTCTAGGCTCTTTTTCTCTCTTTCTTCAAGTGTGGAAGTAGGAGAGAGATTTGGTGGAGATTGAGGCTTGAAGAAAGATCATCATCTTCTTCATCTTCTTCCTTTGCTTGGGAGAAAGCTTAAGAGGTAAGCTACTTGGAGCTTTAATGGTGGATTTCTAGGGCTAAGTTATTATACTTTAGAATTGGTCTTGGGTGAACTTTAGGATGCTAGGTAGATGATTATTGCTCGAATCGTGAAGCTATACGTCGGATTCTTGCAATAATTATGCGTTAGGGTTCCAAATGGGGGTTTTGTTAAGATGAGATCTAAAGTTGGGATTGATCTCTTTTATACCTAATTGCTAGGTATTCTAACGCGCTGGTGAAGTCGGTTCGGCGATCCGTCGAGTCTGCGCAAAGATATTGGGAAAGAGGACTGTTTGAGCTTTCTTTTCGCCTGGAGGGCCGAGGCGACGTCAAAAAATCTTGAAATCGGGTTTCTAGCTTCGTGGCATCACTAAGAGGTGGGGAGTGTCATCCCAAAGCAGTTGGACTTCCTTCTATGTCCGAGTTAGATAATCGATCATATTTCACATATTGTTCTTATGCATTATAGGATATATGGTATAGTTGCATTTCTATTTTCTTGCATGCTTTCTTAGTAGTGTAGCATTGTGGGCTTGACACATGAATCTAGGGGGCATGCAGATTGGGTCTTGTGACATGAAATCCTATAGTGATAAGAAAAGGGTGAACTTGAACTCGATGATGAAAATGAGGGACATGTAAACTAGTGTATTAGAGGCACTATGACATGAACGAGTGGCATGTAAAGTATCCCTGGTATTTTGATATTGCCTATGAGGTTTCAGCATCTGATGCTTGTCGACACATCTGGAGAATGTCGGGACAAGTCGGAGTCGTTTTGGTAGTGTATCATTGTGGGCTTGACACATGAATCTAGGGGGCATGAGGATTGGGTCTTGTGACATAAAATCCTATAGTGATAAGAAAAGGGTGAACTTGAACTCGATGATGAAAACGAGGGACATGTAAACTAGTGTATTAGAGGCATTATGATATGAACGAGTGGCATGTAAAGTATCCCTGGTATTTTGATACTGCCTGTGAGGTTTCAGCATCTGAGGCTTGTCGACATCTGGAGAATGTCGGGACAAGTCAGAGTCGTTTTGGCGTGAAATGGAGGCAAAACAGGCTCGACGCGAGGCGAGAGTGGAGTTCTTACGCTGAAATTCGCAAAGTGCAGGATTTCAGTGTTAAGTACCGGTACCATGCAGGGGAGTACCAGTACCCGAGTGTATTTCCAGAACAGCATGCTCTCGGGTTGTGCCAATTTGATGTTGAGTACGGGTACGGCATCGGGCTGGCGCTGGTACCCTGTGTGCGAGCTAGCGGGCTAAGAGGCCGAGTACCGGTAACCAAATCGGGTACCTGTACTCCAACTGAATTTTTGAGTTGGTGATGGGCAATTTGGTCCTTTCATGGCCGTCGATCAACCCAAAGTCCCCAGCCTCTATATATGTTCACAGAGAGGGAGTTAAGCGGTTCTTCTTCTTCTTCCTCTCTCTCTCTAGTTGATGGACGCGTACGTGGTGGAGGCCACAGCTTGAGCTCGGGAGATTTTCGACGTCGATTTGGAGGGCCGTTCGAGCGTGCGTGCGTCGCGGTTGCGCCGTTGGAGGCCCGGCGAGCACGTGGTTTCCTCTCCTTTCGACTTTTCGCTGTAGTTGAACGAGCTTTTCGAGGTGGGTTGAAGTTTACCAAAATCATCAGAATACCTCCTAAATTTTAATATCGTCGACATATATCATTGGTTTATTTTCTTTGTTAGTACTCGAATTCATAGATCAGAGATAAAATATGAATTTGGAGTTAAGCTAGTACTATACTTCTACATGTTGGACTTGGAATTGACTTAGGAGAAAACTTATAAATCCTACACTGTCATTTTCTGAAAATTACCAGATTTAGCTTTAGGAGCTGTGGTTCGTCTGTATCGCCACTGTTTGTATGCGGTGGATACCCAGATTGGTATAGGATGAGTTTACGCTGGTGCTAGGATGCCGAGCTTATTTTACAGTAGTGTGTAGACTGTTTCGGACTGTAGGGTGCCGTCACGGTTGACGATGGACCCAGATTACTGTTTTTGCATCAGATTGTGCCAAGGGCACGTGAGTTTTGGTTGTAGAACCAGCTAGACCCATATGCTTTGATTATAGCCTGTGAGAGCCTGATTGAGCTTGGCAGAGACACGCTTGCATACTCGGTTAGGTAGCGCCCCACGAGTGCCACTCCGGAGTCAGGCTTTGTGCGTTTGCGTTGATGTCGTAGTGTCCAGGTTGGACTCGGTCTCCACCAACAACCCAGCATGGTGGTGGTTGGTGTAGCTTCGACAAGCAGGACGGGTGTGTTCAAAGTCTCTAATGAGATTGGGTCAGAGAGTGCATTTCTATATCTACAGAATAGTGTGTTAGCAATAGTATAGTGGCATGTAACTATAGAGTTTTTCCAGCTTTCTTTACTATCCTTGTGCATATTTTCTGTAGACTTAGTGGGTGAGCCATTGAGGTCGGTAACGGTACCCACTGAAGGCTATTTTCTTTTGCAGTAGTTCTCACACCTAGTTGTTGACCCCTTTTTGCAGATCCTTCTTCTGCGGCTCTTGCTGTCGCCGATTCTGATCGTGAAAAGGGAGTTGCGAGTTAGATACTTTCCAGTCTTGTTGCAGTGCTAGAGGAGTACCTCCCAGAGATAATTTTGGAGTATTTATGTACATATGGTTGTTGTCTGGATACTCGCTGGAGTGAGTGGTATAGTAGACGTTTTGTATGTACTGGAAACCCCTCGAGGTTTTATATATATATGTTTTTCTTTTTAGCAGCTCTCTATCTTGTGGTTGTAGCTTGGTTTTGTTTATAGGTATAGCTATTGCTACGTATACAGGAAAAACTTCTATGTATACGACGGTTCGGTTGGTGTGCCCGAAAAAACGTATAATCTGGGGCATGACATTATCTATCTAAATATTATTTTTCTTATTATCAGAAACAACCCAATTTTCATTAAAATATTAATTTTCTTATTTATAAAAACAACCCATTTTTCATACAAATATAAAAGTTTAATCTAATTGTTATTTATATCTTAACTTGTATCTATCTTACGACTACTACCCGAACCAAACAAAGCGTTTGGGTTGTAGCTAGCTTGTTTTCTTTTCGCTGCTCGGGTCGTAGTCCGAAGCGGCAGTAAATCTCGCGAATCTCTGTCCTCGGCGGCCGAAGACGAAGGAGACGGAGACAAGAGGAAGCAGAAGCTCTTCTCTCTATCTCTCTGTCTCTCTGTCTCTCTCTCTCCCTATAGCTTAGGCGGTGGGGATGGAGTTGGGGGCTGAGCTGAGAGAGGTGGAGAGGCTGGAAGGGCACGGCGATCGGGTGTGGAGCCTGGCCTGGAATCCCGCGCCCGAGAATTGCGGCCGCGCTCCCGCCATGCTCGCCTCCTGCAGCGGCGACAAGACCGTCCGGATCTGGCAGCCAACCTCCTCCGGCGCCTGGGATTGCTCCGTTGCTTCCTCTCACCCAACCCTCTTATCCCTCTCTCTCTCTCTCCCTCTATTTATTATCATTTGCTCAATCTGTTTCATTACCTAGCTAGCTAGAGATGTCAAATTTTGCGACTATTTGTTAGCAGATTCCTGACGTAGACGATCGTAGAGTTCCGCGCTTTTCATCAGATTAGATTTCGTCTCGATCACTCTTCTCAAATCCTTTGGTAACATTCGTTAGTTCGCAATTAGTGACTACTCGACGAACGTTTGTTGCAATTTGAGTTCGCGTTCGATGATCTCCGGATAACTATGTGGACAATGAGGCATGTGAGAGGAAAGAGCAATAGACTACTTGAAGACTCATAGCATGTAAAACTATGCTCTCAAGTCTCATCTTTCAAAAGCTTGCTGGACGAAGTGAATAACTAGGGGTTGTTAGCTGCGCACCCGTGCCTCTCATTTTTCGGTCAGAAGGCTCGATCAAATAGTTCCAGACTACGTGTGAATTTCTTTGGGTCCTCTGTGTTCTTAACACATTGTTTACTTGCAGTATGAATGATCGAACAGTAGACCCTAATTATAGACTGCTACGCTTAGCTTGCAGTTTCAATAGTTCACAGCAAACTCTCATCATTTTGTTGCCGCTTACACTTGACGTTCAAAATGCATCATCATGCGATGCAGGCTGTTCTGGAAGACGCTCATAATCGAACTGTTAGGTCCTGTGCTTGGTCCCCTAATGGAAAGTTGTTGGCGACAGCAAGCTTTGACTCCACAATTGCCATATGGGAATATATTGGTAACGACTTCGAATGTGTTGCCACGCTGGAGGTATATAGGCACTTCTCACCTTTTCAATGCAACTTTATGCCAAGTTTTACTTCTTTTTTTTTTTTTTTTTTTTTTTGTTTTTGTGTGTGTGGGTTAAATTACGAGTTTAGTCTTTGAAGTTTGGCCAAAACTTCAATTTCATCCTTAGACTATCAATCGTAACAATTTAATCCCTGCAAGTTGCTTCTGATTTCCATTTTATCTTTGGAGTTTCAGATTTAACAATTATTCCTTCCGTTTTTGAATCCGACTTCAATTCCATCCTCAAAAGTTTGAAATCTAACTAAGCCAACTAGCCAAGTCTAATGTTGTTGCTGACATAGAGCTGTTGTTAGAGAGTGTACTAACAAAAAGGACTGATTTATTATAATTGAAACATGAGGCGAAATTAAAATCAACATCAATCTTTGGAAATTATGTTTCTAGTTAGCCCTTTTCTTGAGATAGAGGTTTCCATCTTACCTCTACAATACGTGCATAGGGTCATGAAAATGAAGTGAAGAGTGTGTCTTGGAGTGCTTCTGGGTTGCTGCTTGCCACATGTGGTCGAGATAAGACTGTTTGGTTATGGGAAGTGCAGCCTGGAAATGAGTATGAATGTGTTTCAGTATTGCAAGGCCACTCACAAGACGTCAAGATGGTTCAGTGGCATCCAAATCTTGACATTTTGGTTTCTGTTAGTTATGACAACTCCATCAAGGTATATAATTGTTTCATTTATTCTATAATTCCTGTCATATGTTATGGGCTGTAATTATGTTAGCTGTGTATAATGTCATGTCAGGTCTGGGCGGAGGACGGTGACAGTGATGATTGGCACTGTGTGCGGACCTTAAATGAAGCAAGCAGGTTCTAAAGTTTGACAAACTTTTATTTCCTCAGTCTCTAGTTTTTCCCTTTATTTTTGTTGTTTTGCTAAATTAGCCATTTCCTGAAAGATTGTATTTTGCCGCTGACATTAGATACTAAGTTGTTAACCTCTGACCTGTACATTATGGCATATAGCATAGATGTTGAAGTCCATTTTTTTCGTGTAATAAAGAGATGTTATCTGGTAATATGCAAAGAAAAGTCTGATGTTTTTATGCCATGATCTTAGATTTTCTAAGATGGCTTCCATGATTTTGTTCTTTTAATTGTTGGCATTTGGTACTATCTTTTCTAAGAACATGACACCTGCATGTTATCTATTTTTATGTTAACACAAGCCATCTTTTCTGATGCCACTTCCGATTGTTTTGTGGTGCAGAGTCTATCGACCCATTTGCTATTTGTTTTCTTATACATGACACAAGAATCAATCCATCTGAGAGCGTTGTGACATTCTTTAGTTCTAGCGTCTGGAATTTCCTTTTCTTTTCTCACCTCCAGTATAGAAACCTACATTAACATCTTTCATCCTTTAAGGAATTATTGGAGAGAGATATCGGTTTTGACTTGGTATCTGCCTTTTCTTTCTTTTTCTCAGCGGTCATTCATCAACAGTTTGGGCATTATCTTTCAACACTACGGGAGATAGAATGGTGACTTGCAGGTACTTTATACTAAGAATTGACACTCTTATTAGAGAAGTTTAGAAATATCAATAATTTACTTCTCTTTGCAGCGATGATCTTACATTGAAGATATGGAACACGGGCCTTGAAGATTATGATTCATGGTAAAATGCAAAATTTCCTATAAATACTTGTTCCCTTGTATGGTACAGGTAGTTAGATATATAAAGGGAAATGGTACAATTTTTCTAATTGATGCTTGGATGTAATTTTTGGTGCATGGCTTCTATCAAGTGTTGAAGCTTGAGAAGGACCACCCCACTATCATTACATAAGTTCTTGAATGCGACTGTATAGTCTCTTCTCAAGTTTTATCTTTAGAGGAAGTATCCTGAAATTAATAAAAGTTCACTGACAGATTAAAAAATTAGAATGCGAAAAAACAGTTCATAAGATATTCATTATTGAATAGGGATGAATAAAATGCCAGATGCTAGAAAGAAAACTAAATTTCAAGCTCGTTTTTGTGGCTGGGCAGTGAAAAATGTATAAAGGTTCTGCAAGGGAGTAAACAGTGAACAAACCTAAAATTCTATGTTATGATCATGAAGAAGTCGACTTAGGTAATAAGAAGAAAGTTGACTTAGGTAATAAGAAGATAGAGTTGACTTATTAAGCCTACTTATGCATCGAAGTTCCGTAAAAGTTTAGGTTTAGATTTACACTTTATGTTGAGGTTGCCATGTACTATTATGAATGGTGGCACACTTTATGGTGAGGCCTTAATACTTCATTGTCAAATTCAGACCTTGATAGTTCATAGGCCCAAATTTCTATCAGAAGCACTAAGACTCCTGAAGGGATACTGGAAGCACAAAATTTTGTTCTTTCATCCGGTTTTTCTTTCTTCTTCGAAAGCTTTCTTTCACATGGGTTTCTGTGTTGTACAACCGCATATATAGCAGTTGCAATTTGTTTTTATTCTTATGTTCTCAGACAGTTTAACTTTGTGGTCATCTCAGGCGACATCTCTGTACTCTCTCCGGATATCATGATCGAACCATTTTTTCAGTTCATTGGTCAAGGTATCAAATTATACTTCAATTCTTGTAAAAGAAGCTTTTTAGTTCTATCAACAGCTGTATAAGATCTCTCTTGACAACTGTCCCTAAAAAAAAAAAAAGTCCAGCTTAAAGGTGAGGTTCTTATTACAATGTAGAGCATAATGTTAATTTGCTTGGAGTTTGGAGTCCATCTTTTGCATGGTTAAATAGTGTTTTCATTTACCTGGATCATTACATTTACGATGTAGTCTTCTCTGGGGCCAAGAGTCTTATTGATTGATTATACAATTGTCACACTGTTCGGCATGATCTGAGATTGAAATTTAAGGGTTTAACTTTGGCATTCTCTGATTATAACTAAATTGGGGGTTTTGTTATCTTCATGAGATAATTTGTCTTATCCAGGCCAAATTTGTCCTTTACTTTTCAAACTTTCCTATTTGAATTTTAATGCTGCAAGCAAACTGATAAAAATTTTGATGCCAGTTTAAAGTATGTTAGAACTTTGGATCCCGCATCTTAGTTACTGTTGTTCCTTTTATGCATTACAGTGAGGGAGTGATAGCTAGCGGAGCAGCTGATGACGCTATGTGTCTTTTTGTTGAGAATCAGGACCATTCGGTACTTGTCCTTCATCTCTTTTTATATCATATCTTATATATGTTTCAAATTTCCAATTCTTTATCTTTGACCTACAGCATAATGTAACACTGCACACTGTTACACATGCCACTAGATAAGGTACTGTTGGGCTTTTATAATCTTTTTATGGCCACTGAATAACTTTTCCAACCATTAGAAATCTGTTTATCCAGCCAAGTTCATCAGACCAGGTCCAGGCAGTTAAGTTCTCCTAATCTTCTAGTTTGTTTGCCGAGGCATTTCACCTATGGTTAGCATAAAAAGTTCTTGTAATCGCTGATCTCCTGGCTTCTTGGCTGGACATAAAAGTATGCAATTATTTATAGGGGCAATTGCCTATATACCCCCGAAAAGTTTCCGGTTTTCTTATTTACCCCTCTTAGAAGGCTAATATTGAAAATACTCTTCTTATGTTCCAAGTTCTTTCTAATATACCCCTGGAGTTAAATTTCGTTAGTGAGGTGTTAACAGTTGCTGTTATCTCTGAAAAATTACCATTTTGCCCAATCCAATATACCCTTGTACCGTAACTAACTTTTCTTATATACCTTTTATATAGCAAATATTTTTTTTATTTGCCCTTTAAATATCAATTAATTAATTAAGCACGTCGGGAGCGAGCAGATGAACGGATGAGATCGATCGCAGCTAAACCAACCTTGGTGGCTGAAGGTATAGTTAGTTAATTCAGATTCGGCAAAAATTCGGTACGGATATAATTCGGATAAAATTCGTCTTTTAATTTTTAAATTCGTTGAAAAATACGGCTAAAAAACGGATTCAGCAATTATTCGGATACGTGATTTATACGGGTATTATACGTTCACCAATTAAAAATTCGGGATAAAAAATTCGGCTATATAATAAATATATAATAATTAATATACTATATATATTATTATTATAATTTTTATATATAGATTAAATATATTTAAAATTATAATAAACATATATTAATAATATATAAGAGTTAAATATTTAAAAATATTAATAAGTAATTACAAATTTATAAATAAAATATTATATAATAATATTTCTATATAAAAATAAAATACTATATGAATATATATTTATAAATAAAATTTTATATATATATATATATATATATATATATATATATATATATAAGAGAGGGAGGTCTACTGTGGACCTCCCTCTCATCCGGTCCACGAGGCCAAACTGGTCTCGTGGACTGCGCACACCCGCTGCTCCCCTCCGCGCGCAACACCGCGCTATTTCTCCCCTCGGCGCGCAACACCGCGCCCTTTTGCTCCTGGCACGCGGACGGCCCCGGGCGAGACGGGATCGTTGCTGCGGCCCTCTTGCTCCCGGCGCAGGCCAAGGCGGCGGCGGCGGAGTAGGACGACGAGAGCGGCGACTTGCGGGCCATTTATTTTGTGCGAATGAGGCGAGGCTTCTTGGGGGCGGAGGTGGAGGCGGAGGAGCTGGCGCCGAGGTTGGCGGTGGTGGTGCGCTGCTGGCGCTCACGGTGGCGGGCGGCGGGGACCCAAGTTGGGAGAGAAAGAGAGGATAACTTAAGGGAATAATTTAATAAGGTAGGGGCAAAATAGGTATTTTAATTAGGTTTTAACTCTGTTATACATTTAACCCATGTTTAACCCAAGTTAGTTTAACAGGGGATAACTGCGGGGGTATTTTGGAATAACGGTGGAACATATGAGGGGTATTTTAGAAAGAAAAAAAAAAGTATGGGTAAATCAGATATTTTCGAATGTATGAGGGGTATATAGGCAATTATCCCTTATTTATATATAGGCCATTCTCTCTGAAAAAAGAAGATTGTACAGTTTTAGGTGCAAGTTAATGAACTTGTGTCATGCTCATTTCTTTTAACAAGTGTGAATAGTAGAAATATTTTCCCCTACAAGTACTTGTGAAGTGTCACTACTGTTTAGGATAAACCGTTTTTGTATGTATGTCATGATGTTATCTAATATAAAGTTATGACAATGGAGACGGGCTTTTAAATGTGGAAGTGTTGAAGATTAGGTACAGGACTGAATATACAGACTGCTTTATTGTAAATAATGAGATCTGTCGAAAGTTTTTCAAAAAAGGAAACAATAAAGTACTTCCATGATTCTTTTGATATATGAGATCAATTATCAATAATAATAGCCTTATGGTTTAGCGGATAAAGTCAGCTGGGAATTCTGTTCACTACATGAAAGATACTTGTTTGATGATGAATTGCCCTACTACGTTCTTAAAGTACTCAGCTGCTAAGAAACAACATGCATAGAAACAGATAGATGAGTGGTAACACTAAAAAGACAATTAGAATTTAGATTTCTGTTAAGGAATTGGATAACTCAGAGAATTAACAGGCGAAAGAGTTTCTATGTAACTTAGCCGCTATAAAGTGTTATGGGGTATTAAAGATTGTCTTGCTAGAGTTAGAATTTCATGAATTTCGTTATTTTTGAAGCACAAGCTATTTGTGGCTTTAATACGGCATTCACTGATTTCTTTCAAATAATGCTTTTCATTGCTATTCATGGTGCTGGTTTTTTTTTTTTTTTTTGGTTAGCTGATTTCACATGATTAATTGTGTGAATAAACCATCAGTATTACCAATTATTGCTTTTGTTCGTTTTATTGTTGTCATAAATTGGGCATCTCCAATTAGCAACAGGCTACCTTAATATGTCTATGAAGTTGCATCTAAATGAAGTAATTTGAAGTCTCAACTGATTGTCATTGATGGTGGCATGCAGGTTGATGAAGCGCCTTACATATTATTGCTGAAGAAAGAAAAGGCCCATGACATGGATGTGAACTCGGTGAGATGGAGCCCAAAGGTGATAGATAGTTCTTTATAACTTGCCACTTTTCACCCCGATGTTCTACCATCATGTTTGTGACATCCCAATAGAACAGTCCCACATCTGATGGAAAAGAGAATATGATTGTGAATAAGGAATAAGAAACTCTAGTAATAGTAACCGAGCTTTAGTATTTTGGGTCGGTGGTTTGGACCTAACGAGTTACTAGTGCTAGTAAATTGGGCTGTTATAATGTTCTCCATATACCAAGTATAAAAACTTTTGTCTGCTAATTTCTTGTTCTTGTGAATTAATACTTCAGGAGCCAAGTCTTTTGGCATCAGCAAGTGATGACGGGGTGATCAAGCTGTGGGAACTATCACAAGTTTCTTAATGACTGTAATAAGCATGTTGTGGCTCTTCATGGTTGGACAGTAACATCTGTTGAACAAATCAATCAATCTTAGATGTAGATACTGTGTTATGGTTAATGCATAACGACATTTAGCTCTGCTTAGGTGTTTCTCGTCAGGTCAATAACATGAATATAGGAGCTTCTTTTGTTACTGTAAATGATTTTTTATGGTGTTTCAGACAAATGAATGTTACATTGTTTTCCATCATTAGAAGTAAGAAAAATTTGTTCCATTAGTCTGTTTGGACGTACATGTGGCTGTTTGATTATTCCTTGGTCAAAATTTACGTGTACATCTTTTGCCAAGGAACAAAGACTAGGGGTGGAAATGAGCTGAGCTCGAGCGAGCTTACCTCAGCTCAAATTCGGCTTGAAATTAATTTCGAGCCTAAATTTAGACTCAAGCTCGGTTTGAAATTAATTCGAGCCGAGCTCGAGCGAGCTTAATGTTGAGTCGAGTGAGCTCGAGTCCTAAATGAGCTGCTTGAAATTCTCAACATCGTACGATCGATAGTTTAATTTGTATAGAACATTATCTACAATTTGATGCAAAAGCATGTTTAATAGTTCAAAATGCAGAATAATTATATAAAATACAGTATTATAATATAATAAAAATAATTTATAAGTTGAATATCTAATTTTTTCAGTCTTTCATGTTTTCTCTTTCGTCTTCAATCTTCATATTATTTTTTTCATCTATGCGGTTAAAAAATGAATAAATTATATAAACAAATATTGAATTAAACTATCCAATAATATATAATTAAAATCAAAATTTTGTATAAATAATAATTTTTTATTTTAAAAATATTTTGTATATTTTTTCAAGCACACAACTAGGACTTGTTTGGTTCAAAGTCGGAATCGGAATCGCAATCGGAATCAAAATAAGCTGGAATCGGAATCGGAATGACTCATTACCTAATTCTGTTTGGTTCATTATCTGAGTCGGAATCGGAATAAATTATTTTCATTATCGGTGTTTGGTTCATGTGGATATAAAAAACGTAATCAAATTAATATACTAACATTATCTTTATAATATATTAATTTAAATTCAAATTAAAAATTAAATACTAAAAATTTATGTCAAAANTGAGTTGAATATTTGATCTTTTCAACCTCGCATGTCTTTTCTTCCGTTTTCAATATCCATATTATTTTTTTGTATAAATAATAATTTAAACTTCAATCTCCATATTATAACTAAAATTTAAATTTTGTATAAATAATAATTTAAACTTCAATCTCCATATTATAACTAAAATTTAAATTTTGTATAAATAATAATTTAAACTTCAATCTCCATATTATAACTAAAATTTAAATTTTGTATAAATAATAATTTAAACTTCAATCTCCATATTATAACTAAAATTTAAATTTTGTATAAATAATAATTTAAACTTCAATCTCCATATTATAACTAAAATTTAAATTTTGTATAAATAATAATTTAAACTTCAATCTCCATATTATAACTAAAATTTAAATTTTGTATAAATAATAATTTAAACTTCAATCTCCATATTATAACTAAAATTTAAATTTTGTATAAATAATAATTTAAACTTCAATCTCCATATTATAACTAAAATTTAAATTTTGTATAAATAATAATTTAAACTTCAATCTCCATATTATAACTAAAATTTAAATTTTGTATAAATAATAATTTTTATTTTAAAAATATTTTGTATATTTTTTCAAGCACACAACTAATGGCATTCCTTTTTACTATAATGTAACAAAATCATATCAAACTATAATTTTTGGACATTGGAAAATTAGCTAAGCATATTTAGATAAATAAAGTACTTTTGAATTTTTATGTTCACTTGATCCAATATATATTTTCAAAGTAAATGTACAAGATCGATGAAATATTTAGCCAAAATTTTATGAAAATAAAACAATAGAACGTATAATAAGAAAAAAAAACTAAATGATCATATCGATAACGATAACAAGTAACAAGTATTATAAAAGCAACAGTACCAAATATTTAAACACATCAATATAAAGAGAATTTGAGGGGCTTCAGGCTTAGCCTCGAGGTGTGTGAGAGAGAGAGAGAGGGAGAGAGAGAGAGAGAGACACACACACACGAAGGATTTAGGGATAATATCTAATATACACTAACAAAGACCATAAAGATAGTATTTTAATTTTAGGGATAATATCTAATATGCCCTTCAAAGGTTCATAAATATTTTATTTACCGCTAGAGGGTCAAAATAGTCTTCTTGATTTAAAAAAAATTCAAATATCTCCATTTCCTTTTAGGGTGCGTTTGGTTCGGTTTATCCTGACAGGATTAAAGGTAATCTTGCCAGAATTATTATGTTTGGTTCATCCGGTATGTAATCTGTTCAATATTGCAGCATTACAAAGGTGTAAGATTGCACCAAGGGCCCGTTTGGTTCGAGTTATGTAATATTACAAAGTATCTCGACATATCCAGGTATCTTAGATTTCGGCGTGAGATTACTACTGATGCTGCATTAGCGCGTTTGGTTTAATGCAGTAATGTAATAATAGATTACGGTGTTTATAGCATTAATACGTTTGGTTCAGTTTATAAAATTTAGTAATTCTGATATAAAAGTATAGTTTTTTCTAAAATTGCCCTTGTTGTGGTCATTTGAATATTATTTTTTGCAGAAATGACGAATGGAGGGAAGGAGATTGTGATGACTACCTGGGAGGACGACGCAAGAAGATGATAGGTGTTCGTGCGAGAGAGAGAGAGAGATAGAGAGAGAGATAGAGAGAGAGACGTCGAGAGAGAGAGAGAGAGAGAGAGAGCGAGAGAAATCGGCGTGCGAGAGAGAGGGGGGAAGGTGAGAGAGAGATGAAAATAATGCTGTTAATTAGATTTGGGGTTGTTGGAGGGTAAAATTGTCATTGTACATAATATATAGTATTAACGGGTTTCAGTAATGCAAGATATACGACCTCCCTCTCGTTAATATTTTCGATGTAATCCTGCTCGATTTGTAATGCTACATTAACGACTAGATTACATAGCAGATTAACCAAACATAGTTATCCTGGCAGGATTGCCTGTAATTCTGCCAAGATAACTCGAACCAAACGCACCCCAAAGATATTACTAAGGAAGGAGGTGTGTATCTTGGATTACTAAAGACGGCTAATTTTACATGTTGTATAAAATTATGTTTACCCCTCTAACTCNAGACGCAAACTAAACACGCCCCTAATGGCATTCCTTTTTACTATAATGTAACAAAATCATATCAAACTATAATTTTTGGACATTGGAAAATTAGCTAAGCATATTTAGATAAATAAAGTACTTTTGAATTTTTATGTTCACTTGATCCAATATATATTTTCAAAGTAAATGTGCAAGATTGATGAAATATTTAGCCAAAATTTTATGAAAATAAAACAATAGAACATATAATAAGAAAAAAATACTAAATGATCGTATCGATAACGATAACAAGTAACAAGTATTATAAAAGCAACAGTACCAAATATTTAAACACATCAATATAAAGAGAATTTGAGGGGCTTCAGGCTTAGCCTCGAGGTGGGTGTGTGTGTGTGTGAGAGAGAGAGAGAGAGAGAGAGAGAGAGAGACGAAGGATTTAGGGATAATATCTAATATACACTAACAAAGACGATAAAGATAGTATTTTAATTTTAGGGATAACATCTAATATGCCCTTCAAAGCTTCATAAATATTTTATTTACCCCTAGAGCGTCAAAATAGTCTTCTTGATTTAAAAAAAATTCAAATATCCCCATTTCCTTTTAGGGTGCATTTGGTTCGGTTTATCCTGACAGGATTAAAGGTAATCTTGCCAGAATTATTATGTTTGGTTCATCCGGTATGTAATCTGTTCGATATTGCAGCATTACAAAGGTGTAAGATTACACCAAGGGCCCGTTTGGTTCGAGTTATGTAATATTACAAAGTATCTCGACATATCCAGGTATCTTAGATTTCGGCGTGAGATTACTACTGATGCTGCATTAGCGCGTTTGGTTTAATGCAGTAATGTAATAATAGATTACGGTGTTTATAGCATTAATACGTTTGGTTCAGTTTATAAAATTTAGTAATTCTGACATAAAAGTATAGTTTTTTCTAAAATTGCCCTTGTTGTGGTCATTTGAATATTATTTTTTGCAGAAATGACGAATGGAGGGAAGGAGATTGTGATGATTACTTGGGAGGACGACGCAATAGAAGATGATAGGTGTTCGTGTGAGAGAGAGAGATAGAGAGAGAGACATCGAGAGAGAGAGAGAGCGAGAGAAAGCGGCGTGCGAGAGAGAGGGGGGAAGGCGAGAGAGAGATGAAAATAATGCTGTTAATTAGATTTGGGGTTGTTGGAGGGTGAAATTGTCATTTTACATAATATATAGTATTAACGGGTTTCAGTAATGCAAGATACACGACCCCCCTCTCGTTAATATTTTCGATGTAATCCTGCTTGATTTGTAATGCTACATTAACGACTAGATTACATAGCAGATTAACCAAACATAGTTATCCTGGCAGGATTGCCTGTAATCCTGCCAGGATAACTCGAACCAAACGCACCCCAAAGATATTACTGAGGGAGGAGGTGTGTATCTTGGATTACTAAAGACGGCTAATTTTACATGTTGTATAAAATTATGTTTACCCCTCTAACTCAGAAACCCATTCAATGCGTCTTTATAAAAATTTTAATTTAAAATTTTGAATAGTCAAATTTTGAATTTTAATTTTCAACTTTCAAATTTAAATTTTCAAAATTTAACTTTTAAATTTTAAATTTCTAAACTTCAAATTTCAAATATTAAAATTTTAAATTTTAATATTAAATTTTAAGTTTTAAAATTAAATTATAAATTATAAATTTTAAACTATTAATTTTAACTTTTAAATTTTAAATTTTAAATTTTAAATTTCAAATTTTTATTTTAAATTCTAAATGTTAAATTTAAATTTTAAATTTTAAAATTTAAATTTATAAATTTCATATTTATCTTTTAAATTAAAATATTAAATTTATATTTTTGTTAAAATTTAAAATTTAAAATTAAAATTTTAAAAAATTTTAATTATTTAAAATAAAATTTAGTAAAAAAAATTTATTTGTAAACAGTAAAAAAAAGTTTACGAAATATGATTAAGGGCAATTTTGGAATAGACTATATTTTATTGTCAAGATTACTAAATTTTATAGACAACCAAACATAGCAATGCTATAAACACTACAATTCAGCATTATATTTCTGTATTAAACCAAACGCGCTAACGCAGTATCAGTAGTAATCTCATTTAGAAATCTAAGATGCCAGGATATATTGAAATACTATGTAATATTACATAACTCGAACCAAACGCACCCCAATGGTTTACTAATGAGATTGGGTTTTGGAAGGATATTTTGATAATTTCATAATAAATTTAAAATTTTGGATAACAGTAAGAGTAAACAAGCAAAAGCTTTTTTATTTTATTCATCAAAGAGCTTTGTACATGGAAAGATGACGGACAACTAAAATAATAACCCACAATATGAACAGGGTCAGGGTCCTAATGTAGGGATGTCAATGGGTATAAATAATCCAAATTTTTATCTGGGCTAATGGGATGGTGTTAGACCTGAAGAATAAAGAAGTAACAGTCACTAAAGGGAGGAGTAGAAAAGGTAGTAACTTTACTAAGTAGAAGGGAAATAAGTGGCAGCAGCAAGGTGGAGAGGAGTGAGTCGCCCAGCTGGTCCGGCGGGAAGGTGTGTCGAAAGGACTCCGGGGAGCTGACAGGGAATAACTTAAGAGGCGATTAGGGCATCCTCCGAGACAGGGAGAAGGAGGAGATTGAAACTGAAAAGAGAGATCCTACCGAATCTGGAGAGTTGGGTGAAGTGGTAATACTTCAATTCCTGGTGGATCGGGCAGTCCGATTCTTGGATCAGGTGGAAAAAGCGGACCCGATATCCACCGGGCTGAGGATAGTGCGAAGGAAGCGAACCGACGTCTACTTACCCAGTTACAAGATTACTCATGTACCTAACAAGCCCAACGGAGGCCCATCAACCACCGAATAGCAGTCCATCAGGCCCACACCTTAATTTACCATTTTTGTTGTTAGCCCTTAGTATAGTTATTTTTCATTTAGTTATTTTTCCATTCAGTATGAGTACCAAGTAGTATAAATACAAGAATGTAATGTAAAGAGGACATGAAGAGAATTATTACAAGTTTCTTTCTCCCCAATCCTTCCTCTTCTCTTTTTCCTCACCCTCCTCTCTCAATCTCCCAATATCCCAATCTGCTCTTCTCCTACCTCATTCTCAATTTCCCTCACATCTACTTCCCTTATTCGCGGACCGACAAAAGCAATTCGCTAGCTTGGGGACACCCATCATCCTTCCCGCCGTCTTCGTCTTGGCAAGCTGTGGCTACTGTGGGCAGTGCGTTGGTGTGTGTGGTGACCTTCGGACTGATTGTCCATGATCTGATAGTTTTTGCGGAAATCGAAAAGTCGATTCCGGCGCGTTTTTCGGCGAAATTCGCCGAAAGAACGCGGTCTCAGTTCGGATTTCTTTCAACGTGGTTTGGTTATCCTATAAATTATCGCTAAGCCTTGTTGGCTGGTCACCATCATCATTTTGTGGGTTCGGTGATGATGGGTGAGCGACGGTGGGTTCCGGTGTCGAAATAGACACTTTCGGAAACCCGGATTCATACAATTATCCGGCGATAATTGTGTAGTGGTGTTATCTTGTGTTTGCTGCCAAAACATCCAAATCGGAGTGTTTTGGGGCAGCAGGTGACTCGTGACACGAGTCGGTGAGTTTCGGGACACTTAGTGGGTCCCGACGGCGTTCCGGTGTGGTTTTCGGGACTTTTGGTGGGTTACGGTGTTCGGTTTTGGGAAACTGATTACGGGGATCTTGTGTGGGGGGTTTGTGAGTCTCGTGCTTTGGGTTAGTGGTTTGGATATTGACCTGGTGGATCTTCTTAGGTCCGGTAGACGCTGTGTGTACCCAGTGTTCCGACGCGACAGTGACAGATGGGTGCTTCGAGCTGGTAGTCGGTGAGATCGTTTCACCCTTCCTCTGTTCTTTCATATCAGTATCTTAGTCTCTACATGTCAGTTGATTGTTTATCGTTTGTTTATCGTATCTCATTGATTGCATTTGGATAGTTGTGGATAGACATGTAGAGCAGGTTGCATATATATTGTATCTCTGTGGACCTTGGGTCCAGGCAACACATCGACTCCTTTGTCGTGTGTTTTGATCTGGTTGATCGTGGTTCGGCGTTGTACGCCCTTGCACCTGGCTTCGGCCATGGCACCGGTCTCTTTTTACCGATTTTCGTTTTGAGCATATCAGCATGATTTAGTCACAGCACTGTGTATTCTAGACACCAGTTGGTTTGGCCACCAACCAAGGGGTGTACGTATCCGGATAGGTCGTCGGTGATGCATGAATAAGTTGGCAGTGTCTGCTCTGTGACAGGTAACGCTTGAGGTCTGCGGACCAATATAGCAGCATCAGATTGGGTTTGGTTTGGACTATTTATCCTTGAGGCATCCGATCAGTTGAGTTTTTGGTTACAGTAGTAGTTTCGTTCTTGCTCAGTTATTATTCTGTTTCTATTACTACTGTAGTTGCTCTTATATCACATCATGCTCATATCTGTAATTCTGTTTCTGTGAGGAAGTGAATTCTCGAAATACGGGGATTAGACTTCATGCGAAATCGACCAAGGGTCGTGTTGGTGAGCTTTGGAAGAACCAAAGATATTAAAATCACCAAAAGTGCATTGGAAACGAGTCCACGAGAGCAAATAGTGCGAAATCTGCACTGGAGCAAAACTGCTCTCGGGAACCGGTCCCGGCAGGGAGGGACTGGTCCCATCAGCGGGTGTTGCGGGGTTGCTTGAGGCAACCGGTCCCTGGCAGTGAGGGACTGGTCCCGGAACGCGAACCCCGCGAGAAAAGCCAAAAATTGGCTAAGTCCTGAAATCCCAGCTCTCGGGAACCGGTCTCTCAGGAAGGAACCGGTCTCCCGAGGACCGGTCTCTCTAGGAGAGACCGGTACCCGAACGCGTGACCCGAGCTGAAGCTCTCGGGGACCGGTCCCAAGTCGGGGAGACCGGTCCCTCCGCGCGCAGAACGCCCAGTGAGGGCAGTGCACAGAGTGAGAAGTTGAGGGGCCTACTGGGATATTGTTACAATATGAGGCATATGGGACCCCTCATCTCTCTCATTCCCTCATTTCCCTCTCTCCCTCACTCACACTCTCTTGCTCTCTCTCTCTCTCTAGAAGAGAAAAAGAAAAAGAAGAAGAAGAAGAAAAGAGAAGGAAAAAAAGAAAGAAAAGGAAGGAGAAGAAGAAGGATATCAACAAAAGAAAGCTTTTGGACCTCTCCCTCTTCCTCTCTTCTCTCTTTGAAGCTACAACAAGAGGTAGGCTTCTAACCCTAGCTATGAAACTTAGGGTTTTTGGGTTTTAGCTCTTTGGATGGGATCAAATGGATCTCTAGTACCATGAATAGAGGGATTAGAGCTAAAATCTAGGGTTTTGAGATGGGTTTAGCTTGATGCTAACCCTAGGGCACCAAAATAGGGTTTTTGGTAAAGTATGAGATTGATCTCATTTGAGGTCTTGTAAACCTAATTGCTAGGTAACGAAACGTGGGGGCGAAGTCGGAATTTCGATTCGTCGAGCGGGTTAAGAGCTATCGGCGAAACAATGCCGATTGAGCATCATTTGAACCAAGGAGATCGAGGCTTCGTCGTAAAGGATGCCGAAGCGCATTTCTAGAGCCTCCGTATACACAAAAGGTGGGGGGTGTCATCCCGAAACATCCGGATTTCTTTTTATGTCTAAGTTAATTATATTGATCATATTGTGCTATAGGAGTAGTAGTTGTACATTTCCATTCCCTTGCATGCTTTCTTGGTAGTGTAGCGGGGTGAGCTTGACACGTGGACTAGGATAGCATGAGGATTGGGTCTTGTGACTTAGAATCCTATAGCGGCATAAAGAGCCGAACTTGGACTTAGCCTAGTAGAGTGGCATTGAAGTTGTGTGGTAGAAACACTAAATTTGAACGAGTGGCATGTCAACTAGTAGAAAACTTACTACAATGATCGAACGAGTGGCATCGAGTCTAGTGTAGTAAACTTGACATGAACTTAGGGATAGTAGAGATCCCGGCATCTAGGATGCATTGTATATTGTGCAGCAGAGGCACATTGACCCTAGTAGACAGGGTATCCTCTTGTGAGGATTGGATCATACTCATAGGGTTGTTTTTGTCTTCGGGTGTGTCACGTTCCACGAGGGGCACGAGTCTCGGAGTACTTAACTGAGGGGCAGACGTAGTGTGTCCGCAGCCAAGGTCTCGGTGCTGAGATGTGCAGTTGTCTCCTCACTCTATAGATGAGAGGAGTCATAGGGCTTACTAAAAACCTACGGGTTAACCAAGTAGATTGCTGGGGTAATAAACATGAACAAGACTATAGTAGCATTTGCGATTATTATTTTGAGTTAGACATAGTGATAGTTGTAGTTTAATTACTATGCCCTTACTATACTTCATGCACAATCATACTAGCATGATAGTAGCTGTTGCATTGCTTTATTTCATTGGATGGCAGTAGATAGTTGCAGTGTACATTAATCTATCTAATCTTATCCTCTATTTGTGCCAGGCTTAGACCTAAGTGAGGAAACATCAGGCCTGGCATAAGTCGACGTACATGACAAGTAACCGTCCTTCATGGGTAGTCGGCGGGCACGACCCACTGGGATACTATATTTTATATAGTTCTCACCCGTGTGGTTTTGTGAGGACGACAGGTACATGGTACACACAGAGGCGAGTGAGCGAGGACCGCAGGCAGGGCATAGCGCCCTAATGAGCGCTAGTTAGTAAGGCCTTTTCCTTTATGCATTAGAGTACCTCGGTGTACTTTAGATGATGTATTGGATAGTTTTGGAGAGCTACTTGTATTTGAGGAAAAATGTATTCACGTTTTGGAGATGAAAATGTAATATGTTCAAATGATATTAAATGTTGAATGGTTGTAATAGTAGATGTTGCCTCTCTTATATACACTTGTATATCATTGTGGTGTCGTGCTCTTAAGTTCTTGGACTTATGTGCTGTTTGTCGATCATGAATGCATTGAATTTTATTTCCTGGGCAATCTTGTACAATGATCGGGTGTCTAGCTTGGGCGGGCAGGAGAGGGGCTGTCGTTCTTGCTCAGTTATTATTCTGTTTCTATTACTACTGTAGTTGCTCTTATATCACATCATGCTCATATCTGTAATTCTGTTTCATATCAGCATATATATTTGTTTATCTATCTCCTTTGGTTTCCAGTGATTACGGCTTGCCTTCGTGGCTCTGTCGTACCCACTGAGAAACCATGGTTGCGGTTTCTCACCCCCTATTCCCCCCAGGTGACTTGGACGACGAGTTAGATTTTGGGCTCGACGGGAGGACGATCTAGCTAGTTGGCAGTAGCGACCGTCACCCTGGTTATATTTTTTCCCGCATTTAGTAGTTGTTAATAATAAATGGTTCAGTTAGATGTTTGAATGTTTGTGATTTCCGTTATGCATGATTAGAGATTTTGTGGATCACTGGTTTTGGTTTTATGGATATTCAGTTCTCGAATTTGTGTATTTATACATATTTACGCATCGTGGTTTTCTACCCCTCGAGGTAGTTGATTTTCAAAATAGAGTTTCCGTGTGGGAAACAGTTTTAAAAAGGTTTTCGAATAAGTTTCATGAATGAATGAATTAGAGTTTAAAAATAAAAGCTACCGTGTGGGAAGCACTTTTAAATAGGATGTTTGTTGTATTGTGCATTGCATCATCCAGCGCCTAAGGAGTGCTTAGAGGCATGCATCATCTCTAAGGATCGTTAGCTGTATGAAAATGTATATCATGAATTGGTTGTTGATTGGTAAATGTAGGTTGTGGTTGAGATCCTGTTGTATAGTTGGTACGCCGTACAAATACAAAGGAGACTCTGTCCGAGTAGACAGAGGAACTTTATATTTGTGGCGGATCTGTACGTCACGTGGGCCAAGTTGAAAAAAAAAAAAATTTGGCACGTCTTCCGCAACTCTGTTTCAAAATGGTAATGAATTTTAAAAAGATTTTTAAAATCGGCCCCGGGGCGTGACATTTAGTGGGAGGTACCTATTAGATTTAAAGACCCTAATCCAATAGGATAAAAATGATTAATACTTAAATAAATAATCATTTCTGTTTTTTGCTACACGCTTGACCTTATTTGAATCAAAATTTGAATCTCTCGACAACTAATTGATTGGGTAGGATATAGAGAATTGTTCTCAATTTTGAAGTACGTAGTCGACATACTTAATTCCATCCTAATCTCTCATTTGGAGATTTATAAGCAAGAAAATATAATTTCAACATAAGTACGACATCATTAATTACACATTAGAGCAATTGGTTGCTTAAGTAAACAAGACTATTAATATTCATAATGTGTTACATTTTATACAAGAGTTGTATAATAAATGATGTCTTCTTTTCAAATATAAGATATTAAAGATGTACATATAAAAGTTGTATGATAAGTATTGTTGAATACGTGACATTAGATGTCTGCATACAAGAGTTGTATGGTATGTGGAGTCATACACTCGATATGAGATATCAAGTTTTCACAGATAAGTAAGGATGGACCTCTGTGATCGTCACAGATAAGGTTATTATGAGATAACATGAACCTCAATAAGAGATGTCGAGCTAACTTCTAATTCCAGATAATCCAATTGGATATGATAAGTTTAGTGTTTTACTGGTTAAGTTGAAAAGTATTTTCTATTAAATAGATAGGCATCGAGTGTGATATCCTTTGAACTAAAAATGTAGCGCCATATTAGTTCAAAGAAAAAATACGAATTTATCATCTAGTTAAAAACTTAAATGCTGTCTTTAAGGGCTGATATACTTTTTACTTTGAGAAAGTACAATTAAATCTATTTTCAAATTAATTATTATAATTTATTTGAAAAATATCAGTATCTTGACGGATGGCTTTAGTTTTTATAGAATGATAAATTGCACATATGATAAGGAAGTCATCAAATTTGATATAAACTAGAGGTTAGAGAATCATGAGTACATATGGCACTTGTGATTAGGTTGTATCGGTACGGATGGGATAAATAGATTGGCTAATAATGGTTTTGAGTTTTTTATTTAGAACCGTACCCAATCTATGAGTCCGGTTCCAAACTGATATAACTAAATCATTCTTTGTGAGACAAAGTATAGTAGCCACTAAATACTCGTACTAATGCATGGTGATGTATATTGATCATATGATGATCATGAATGGTTCTCTGATATTTCATTGCTTTTACTTATGAAGGTCATAGTAAAAGTCATATGGATCTTACAGATCGCGAAATTGAATACTTTGAAGAAGTTCAAAGAGAATTCAAAAATAAAGTTAAGCACAAGAAAGGGTATTAATACTTATCGATTAGATCGAGCAAGTTATTGCCTTAGTATTGAGCATTACATCACCTCTAGTATATCGACATTCCTTGCAGTCTCCTTTTAATACTTTTTGGTATTTCAAAGGAGAAGTCGTATCTTGTAAGACATGGTACAAGTTAAAATTAACTGTGTAATTGTATTATTATTCACTCTACAGTGTGCCAATCTTATCAATGTATTCCCACTAAAAGTAGTTCCTTCCGAAATATTTGCCTATAATATCGTATAAGATGCGAAAAGATAGAAGGCAATTATTATAACTTGTAGATATCCATCATTTATTTTCGGAACATGAAATAGATTGGATGGATACTGCATCTAGCGTATATAGACTCAATCAATCTCAAAGAGTTGAGATATTATATTTTCTTCCCAAGAAAAGATTTTTGTTAACATACTTATTTTTCAATAAAAAGTTTATTATGAAAGAAGCAGTGGGAGGAATCTATATGGCTCAACAAAGTGTCTATTGAGCTGTGAGTTTATAAGTCTAGATTAATTATTTGTACACATAAGATCTAAGATATTTTCTAAATCTCAGATCAAATTGGATTTGATCATGAGGTATTAGAAGAAATTGTTCTTCTAAAAGAGATAATGATTATCTTAGATGTGAAGAAACGATATGAGATATCAATCCGAGAAAATAGATGCATACAAGCAAATTTGAATGGATGTTATATGAATCTTAAATTATTGACTCTCTATAAGGTAAGGTACCTTGTGAGTCTTTACAATTAAAGATTTGTATAAATAAAAGGTACAGACCTTTGAAACTCCATCACTAATAAAATATTGCGATCAAAGAGAAAGTCTCGAATACAGTGACAGATTTGTGGTGGATATCATAATCCATTTGTTTTTGCTTGTTACACATAGTGATATGAGATATCATAGTTGATCCTTAATTTATAAAAGAAAGTACTGTTCGGAACAGTGGAAGAATTTCCTCACAAACTGTAATTGGATCTAAATGATCTTCTTGGAAATATGACGTCTGCTTCAAAATGCAAGCAAAGTGTTTGGTGTATCAGAAGTATGGAGGCGTCAAAAAGGTGTACAGAAAATAGTGGGAGCACAAAATATGCTTTACGTATTGTACGTAAATAATATTTGATATTTGAGAAACTTAACCAGTATGATAATATTGATTGTCAAGAACTTCTTGATGAAAATTCTAGTTATATATTTTCATCTGAAGAATGCGGGTCTATAGAGATAGATATAATAAATATTTTGAACTGCGTACATAGGATATCATGTTGAAGAGGTCAACAAGATTGAATTCTAAAGAGAGATATTATCCTTTGGAAGGAAGTAGTGTCTAACAGTGTGTGTGACATACTAAGAAAGGATGCACTTATGCGGGATCCTTTATAATTCAATATTTGGAACCTACATGTGTATTATTCTATGTGCGATGATTGATACAGTAAATATTACTGATTAGCTATTATCTGATGCTTGTGAAGTATTGACACTAAAGAGAGAAAAGAGAGATTTCATAAGATTGTATTAGAGTTGTTATTGCTTGAAAAGTTCGAGCAAGATAACATGAAGGCTAAGTGTGGTGGTGCATGAGATGCACTATAGAATATGTTCTGGTTTATGGAGTTTAGAACTCCATATGGTTCATATAGAACCTAAGTCTCATCAATGATCCAGACATATTTTGTGAATGGAAATGATTTATACTCCCAACAACTTTGCTAAGTAGAATATAATAATTATGAATAGTTCAGTGGATGCACTAGCTAAAAAGCTTACTCTTCAAGGGTTGAAGAGTTGACTTTAAATAATGCAAATAAGATATGTAATTGTTTGGCTTTAGTGCAAGTGGGAGATTGTTAGTTATATGCCCAAAAGCCAATTTGGTGACACTGGCTTAAGGGTATTTATGTATTAATCATTTTATAATTCATAATATAATGACAGATAATCTATTCATATATATTGTATAGCAGTACAATATTGATATGAATGGTCCATAGGGTCTTTGTTTGGAAAGACATATTTCTAAGAGTTAGGAATTTGAGATATGTACTTTTCTGTACAAGACTCTTTAAATGCTCCTAGCCAGAGGAATATTGTAGGGACGGTGATATTCCGGATAGGCCGGTGTATGCTATGTTTCTAATTGAGGTGACGAATCTCAAGTCACTACCGTAGGGACACTAGAACAAGCATACAGGTGCTTGTTAGAGAACAAGTACACTGAGGGTGACTATTTAGTTCAACAGTCATATGGTTCTATGCTCGCCAGTGACAAGTTCATTGCGACAGTTGTGTGAAGTACTCCTTGGACCTGAGGTATCATAGTTGCTTCATGTATAGATTGCTACCGTTTGACAGTACTAATACTTAGACTCTAGACACGGGTCTATGTTCGGTACTGATTGGCTGTAGTGATTTATGCGAGGAGGCATGTGAATGCGCAATAAAGAATCCAACACTCTCAATGATGAGGGAGAATGTCCTATGTAGTTTATAGGACTCGACTCGAAAAACCCATGGCCAGGGTACATGGTATATGGAAAGAGTTTCCAACTGTGTTGTCATATTGAGTTGATTTCAGATAGTCTATTCATATGGTCGAATGATAAGGTTTGGCCAGTAACCATAACCTTAGTTCGATTGGGACATTGTATGTTGGAAGGAATTAATCACATGGTAACTGTAAGCGGAAAGGTTCATTCTTCATCATCATTCTGGATTGCCGTGATATATTGCTAGGTGTCACTTACGGACGGTGAGAGAATATGAATAATTCGAATTGAATTGTTCTTATTTATCGATTAGAAGAGTTCTAATTAAATATCAAAGAGTTTGATGTTGAGCTCCACTGCCGAATGGTAATGAACCTATGCGGTCACACACATTAGGAATTGTGTGCACCCGAATCGTTTGGATGAGAGTCGTTCACTAAAGAGTTTAGTGTAAGCGATGAAAATAAAAGGAAGCTGCTTAATTAAATTAGATTTAATTATTTGATTCGGTTATAACTGATAGTCCTAATTAGATTAGGATCTCATAATCAGTTTGAGAATTATGCGCGAGATTTAAATTTATCTCTGATTAGATTGGGGATAATATTTAATCATAAAAGATATTTAAATGAGATTTAAATATTAGTAAGTAATCTTATTGGATAAGATTAAAATTAGATAAGATCTAATTAAATATTGGAGAGATTAATTTCTATCTCTAATTGGATTAGAGAATAATTAAATATTCATAATATCTTATGAGATAAGATTTTTACTAGATTTGATTTAGTTGGATAAGTATGAATATTTAATTGTTAAATTTTATTGGAGAGAGAAAAATTTTATTAGATAAGATTTTATGAAATAAGATCCTATATATACCTAGATAGATTTATATGTAGGGATGAATATACAATATATAAGAATAAAAAAATAAAATAAAAAGGGCGCCGTACGGTACAGTGTGCCGTATAGAATAGAAATTCTAAATTAATTAAGATGCTATGCACCTTAATTAATTTGATGAATGTTAGCTATTGATCTATATACATATAGAGATCAATCTCTCCGATTTATTCCCGCGCGCGTGTTTCTCTCCGATCAACTTTCTACTCTTCATCGACTGGTGGATCATGAAAGGATTGCTAGCACCGTCCAGATGGTCCATGACTCATCCGGTTCGTGAGACAAAAATCGATCGGGTCGCCGATTCCGTGTGGATACGCGCCGATTCCGTGTGGATACGCGTAGAGGCCGGGCATGTGCGCGGCTCATCGGAATCTCTGTTCGTCATATTCAGTTTCAACCGTACAGTAGATCAAGAGACCTTAACTGGTCCACGGTAAGATCTCTGAACATAAAGAGTTTTGTTTAGATTAAATTTTTGCATAGTAACATGAGAATGATCCGCCGGCAACGGTTTGATTTATTAGTTTTCGGTTTTCATATGTGATATGTATTTGACTTCCGAAAAATTTTAAAAGTGCAAAAACTATTTTCCGCTGCATTATTTTTCTGATGTGCCGTTTAATTTCTAACACTATAAGCCTTCAGAAGAAAGCCAAGCACAAGAGTAATAGCAAAGTAAACAAACGTACAAGAGGACAAGGATTTACGTGGTTCGGCTATCCCTATATCCGTAGAAGAATAATGCAAAAAAAGCCTCTACTATAAAACTTGGAGATTACAAGAGAAATACAAATGAAAAAATATCAACTTAACTCCATTATATAAAGAGAGCTCCAATAATCTTTAGCTCTATCCAAATGGTATAAATTATACCTCACAAAGAAGAACTCATTTCTTTCTTGATAGAACCAAGATCAAAATCAACCTCTAGGGTTTTATCTCTTTTCTCCCACTTCTTTTCTCACTCACTACATCTCTCTCTTTTTTTCTTTAAAATTATAATATCCTATCTTAGCTTTTAAGAGAAGAAGCTATCAAATATGGGCCTTTGGATCAAAAGAATCATAATCCAAAAGCTTAAAATAGGAAGCCCACATACATAATAAGAAAACATAGAAATAAAATATTTTGACTTTACCAAACTATATAGCCCAAATAACAACCTAATAACAAATAGGCCTAATGTAATTAACTCAACAATTGGGACAACAATTAACAAATAGAATTTTATTTTTTCTACTCTATGAAGCTTATATATATATTTTTCTTTTTTTGATGGAACTGTTCTCTTCCTCTTCTAAATCCTAGTCAATTAAGTGCAACTTTAAAAAATCCTTCAATTACAAGATTAGTCAATTCCTCACAATGCCAAAAAAATGATTATTAAAAAAAAATCTTGCTTAAATTTGCAGCATAAATTAATTAGCTAGCAGGAACATAAAAGAGAATCAAAAAAGGGTTGATGCATATGCAGCACAACCCAAATTTCTCAAACCAGAAAGACATATAAGTATTAATACTGAAAAGACTGGAAAAGAAAAGAGAGACGAGAAAATTTCACAGGAAGTAGACATTATTATTAAGCCAACATTACACATAGGAGAATGTTGTGAACTTACAATAACAAATACCATGCAAAAGAAAAAAAGAAACACACCATACATAAAGATATATTATAGAAAATGGACTTCATCCGCCCATTTTTCTATTCAACCTTCTCATACTTATTGCTATTATCACATATATTTTGTTGTATAGCCTGTCAATCATTTGAAAATAGGCGCTACTCCAGGACTCCTTGAATATTAGGATACCGCAAACGCCCCAGAATCCAGCGACAAACCCTAATCCCATGCCGACATATAGCCATGTTGACTCAGAACCATCGTAGTCATCTCCAGCAATATTAGGTATTGTTTCATTTTCAGAACAATTCTTTCCCGTCGGAGGTCCACAAAGGTAAGTGTTGCCAATATAAATTGAAGGGTTATCGAGTGTGCTCAATTGATTTCCTGCTGGAATTCTTCCAGATAAATTGTTATAAGATAAATTCAAGTAGTTCAAAAATGTCAAAGCCGACAAGCTTTGTGGAATAGCACCTTGAAGCTCATTTAGGGAGAGGTCAAGCGATTCCAAGGAGCGCATGTCACCTAACCTTTCCGGAATCATTCCAGTTAGATGATTTCCTGATAAATTCAAACTACGCAATAACACAAGTGCAACTATCTCTTCTGGAATTTGACCACTTAGATTGTTTTCCGAGAGGTCCAGAATCTTGAGAAGATAAATGGTGGTAGAATATTGATACTCGTCTCCATGTATTACCACAAGCAAGTTATTACTGTAGTCAAAAGATGTAAAGTTGCTCTCGTCAACGGTATATCCATTTCCATCATAATTGTGAATTGCATCATAGGTCATAGCGCTAAAGTTACCAAAAGAGCGTGGTATTGATCCTGTCAAATTGTTATGCGCAAGATCCAAGAATTGGAGGTAAGCGAGTCGTCCAAGTTCTGAAGGAATTTCACCCACAAACATATTTGACCTCAATTGCAATATTACTAGATCCTGCAAGTTTTCACCTATCCATCTTGGGATTTCCCCTGTGAATTTATTATTGCTAACGTCAAGGAACAGCAAATTATTGCAATGTTGCAATTCCAAAGGAAGTTCTCCATAGAAGTTGTTATTGTTGAGGTGCAATAATGTGAGTGAGCTCAGTGAACCAATTGAAGAAGGAATTTCATCAGCAAGATTGTTGTTCGACAAATCCAAGACTAAAAGGAATGAATTCTTCCAGCATTGAGGGAGTTCTCCTGACAAAGAGTTGTTTGATAGATCAAGAACTTTTAGAAATTTTAATTTACATATATAAGATGGGATACTACCATTGATCTGATTGCTTGACAATAATAAATAACTTAACCGCGACATATTCAAGGTTGGTGAGAGGGGTCCTGATATAGAATTTTCTGAGAGATCTAATGCTACAAGCGTGGTTGGCAAAGAAGAAATTGGGCCTTCAAGTCTGTTAGACCTCAAAATAAGAGTGGCCATGTTTGTAAATTGCAGGGTCATGGGCAACTTGCCTCTAATCTGATTATGAGAGAGATCCACGTTAAAAAATGGCAAATTCCAAAACCATTCAGGCACGGTGTCTCTGATCCCCGTGTTGGACAGATCTAGAAAGATAGTTTGCATTTGCCATCGAAGCCATGCTGGAAATTGAGGCTGCGAAAATCGACAAGAACCTAAACTAATCTCCGAAAGTTGAAATGGAGGAGTCCAATTTTGATCCACGTCAATGATTAAAGAATTTGAGCCTAGGCTCAAGGTTTTCAACTTTGATAGATTGGCAAAATGAGCTTCAGATATGACACCTTGCAAGGAATTATAAGAGAGTTCCAAAATTTGCAAATTTGAGAGTCTGCCAATTCCAGTAGGAACAGGCCCTGCTAGTGAATTATTGCTGAGATCAAGATAGCTTAGATTCTTCATCTCCTCTAGCCATCCAAATAAACTCCCATGAAGCTTGTTATTTCCTAACATTAGTGTCTCCATATTCTTCCAGGGGCAATACTTCCCTGCTAACTCTGCAATATCTCCGCCAATGCCAACAGAACTCAAGTCTACAAATACTAAGTTGCACAGATTTTGAATCGATGTAGGTATACTACCTTCAAAATCATTAGATTGTAAATATAGGGTCTTCAAAGAAATTAAGTTTCCAAGTGAGTCTGGGATCTTCCCATGAAATCCAGAATTTCCCAGATCAAGATAAGAAAGCTTAGTAAGATCCCACAGCCAAGTTGGTAGGGTGGTATTGAAGGGGCCATTACGACCAATATCAAGAACTTCTAGATTTGTGAAGTTGACATGAGAAAGAGAGTTTGGGATATTACTCAGACCACAATATGAGAAACGCAGCTCCTTTAGGTATTTTAACTTATTAACTTCTTGCAACCAATTTGCAGCGCTGGATAGATCCAATGACATCAACGCAAGATACCTAAGAGAAGATAAATGAGAAAGCCATGATAGGCCGTCAACTCTATATGGAAATATACAAGTTTCGTAGAAGCAAGAGAGATCAAGAAAACGAATATTAGATAGATTCCCAAGTTGCTGAGGTACTTTACCGCTGAATCCACAATTAGAGAGATCAAGATGCTTCAAGCGTTTCAAGGAACCGATGAATTCCGGAATGTTGGTTCCATTAAAATCGTTGCCACTAAGGTCAAGGCGAATTAAATGACTTAGAACAAGTAAAGATGGATTGATCTCACCGCGCAGGGTACAGTCGGATGAATTGGAATCGTACTGATACTTGTTTTGAAGGTTAAGCTTCACAACGTGGCCGGTGTTATTGTCGCAGACTACTCCCTGCCAGCTACAACAATCTCGGCCGGTCCACGAAGACAAGCAGTTGCTTGTATCGATAATACCGGCTTTGAAAGTAAGGAGTGCCGCCCTTTCCATCTCGAAGCACCCGCTTGTTAAGATAGCATGATGGCCTAAAAGCCACAGTGTGAGAAGAAGTAGCAAACGGAATTGCATTGTTGTGGTCCTCGTGACCTGTATATTTTACAGCTCTACACAATGGCAATGCCTACTTATATATAGATCCATGTGCAATATATTATACGTTTATTTATTGGTGCTACGGTCTACTGACTACTGCATCCCCTTCACTTTGTGCATCTCTCTCTCTATACATGCACAGTCCTTTACGTCCACATCTAATTAACTATTTCTACAACAAAATTAAAAAAAAAAAAAAAAAAAAACCTGGAACATTACCCCGAAAGGCCCCAGAAATATTATATAAGATGAAATTTTGGGTGAACTTTTGGGTATGAGAAGCATTAATGAGGAAACGAGTAATTTTCATGGATCCTGATAATGTGAGGGTCTCTCTCTAGACTCTAGTAGAGTTTTAGCGCACATGAGAACCAACTAGTTGGGACCCATTCGGAGGAAAATGAATATAGCGTACATATAGCAGAGGCTAAATTATGACCCCTCCTAGTCAATAATACATTAAATAATTTGATTTTGATTTGAAAGCAACTATGATTGGGTTTTAGAAGTGCCGCATGCTACACGCTAAGTGCAGTAATAATTTCTTGTCAAAGTAAAGACTCAAAAACAGTAGACAACGGACTTTCTATATGTGACTAACGATGAGTATTTTGTACAAACAAATCCTATGAAAAAAGAAAATAAAAATCAGATTCGACCCACTAGGCCCTACTTTTCACATATCTGATCAGTTAATGTTGGGTTGAACCAAATCAAAAGTAACTAATAGTGAGAGCCGCAAGAGACCAGGCTACGCTTGAGTCTTCAATTTTTTTAGTTGGTCTGAGATCAAGTCGAGATAATCATTGCATAACCCCATCTGCCCGGCCTGATTACTAAGTTTGAATTTTTGGAATATGTTTATGTGTGGAAAATTAATTATTCGTTCAATCGGTCGCAACTGGTTTAGATAAATTGGAAAATTCAAACTAAATTTTCTACATAGGAAATATTAACTAAATATTTATATATGAAACCTTGACTATTGATAATTAAGCCTATAAATCTGACGTAGCCCAAAAATTCCCCCAAAGTGCCCAAAACTACATATAGGACGAAATTTTGGGAGAACTAATGAAATGGTGAGTACGTGAAGCTTAAATGAGGAAAAGGTTAGTTTTCATTTATATTTTAGAAATCGGGTCAAATAATGATTCCGAAATATTATTGAGTCAGAATTCACTAGCTCAAATAGTGGGTCAACCACTGATGTACCAACTATTTCAGCAATAACATCATAAATGTTTAAGAGTAATGCTTCTATACTCTTTTTTTTTTTCGTTACTGTTCATTCACGTGTATTCAACGGCTCAGATTTAATTTTTTTAAAATTGTGACCTGCAATAGCATGTCACTTTGGGAGAGGTACCGATTACCAGGTACCTCAAAAAAGAATATTCTTGTCTTTTAATACATGAGCAATTTAGTCATTTTACATTTACTATATTTTCAAAATTTTTATTTTTTCTTTNGAAACGAGTAATTTTCATCGATCCTGATCTCTTGACTCTAGAGAGTTTTAGCACGCGAGAGAACCAACTAGTTGGGACGCATTCGGAGACTAAAGACCCCAAGTCAATGATGCGGGATCGTTGATGCATTAATGTTAGTTGTAATTAATCCACTTGTCTTAAAATTCAAAACTAATCCGATAGACGTAACGTACAACATCTAAAACGATTATAGGTAAAAAATCATGAATTTTAAAATTTTGTCATCTTGGCGGAAAAAAAGACTAAAATTCGGTAATGCACAGTGAGATTTTGTTATTTGATCTAGAAGAAATAGGTATTTAATAACTTCTGAATTCTTATATATGACGCCTTTAATTTTGTAGAATACGTTAAATAATTTGACTTTGAATTGAATTGAAAGCAACTATAATTGAGTTTTAGAACTTAGAAGTGCCTCATGCTATACGGCTAAGTGCAGTAATAATTTCTTGTCACAATAAAGACTCAAAAATAGTAGACAACAGACTATCTATATGCAGACTTACAAAAGGTATTTTGCGTAAACAAATGCTATGGAAAAAGAAAATAAAAATCAGATTAAACCCACTAGGCCCTATTTTTCACATATCTGATCGGTTAATATTGGGTTGAACCAGATGGAAATAACTAATAATGAGAGCCGCAAGAGACCAAGCTAGGCTTGAGTCTTCAATTTTTTTAGTTGGTCTGAGATCAAGTCGAGATAATCCTTGCATAACCCCATCTGGCCCGGCTTGATTTTTTTTTTTTTTCTAAATTGGCCTTGAACTTCAAACATTTAAAATTAATTACTAAGTTTGAATTTTTGGGATATGTTTATGTATGGAAAATTAATTATTCGTTCAATCGGTCGCAACTAGTTTAGACAAATTGGAAAATTCAAACTAAATTTTCTACATAGGAATATTGACTAAAAATTCATAGACGAAACCTTGACTATTTATAATTAAGCCTATATATCTGACCTAGCCCAAAAATTGCCCCAAAGTGCCCAAAAATACATATAGGATGAAATTTTGGGAGAATTAATGAAATGGTGAGTACATGAAGCGTAAATGAGGAAAAGGTTAGTTTTCATCTATATTTTAGAAATCGGGTCAAATAATAATTATTCCGAAATATTATTGAGTCAGAAATTACTAGCTCAAAGAGTGGGTCAACCACTGATGTACCAACTATTTCAGCAATAATATCATAAATGTTCAATTATTATATTTAATTTTATTATATAGAAACAGATCATTTTGCATAAAAGATCTATTGGTTTTGCGTTTCTGTAAAATCGGACCATATTTTTAAAATTTGTTAAATTAAGGCTGAATTTTTTAAAAATTGAAAAAAAAATAATAAACTAAAGACTGTTTATACGTGACTAAAAAAAGGTATTTAATGCAAGTAAGTCCGATTTTTTTTTTTTTAAAAAAAACAGATTTAACCTACCCGCCAGCTGGTACGATTTTTCAAATATCAGATTGGTTAATACTGAGCCGAAACGGGTTGAAACAACTAATAATTAAAACTAAGAATTAATAATTATAAATCAAAATTAATTCAGTGAAAATTACTTTTTCAGCATCTAAACGAAAAAGGCTTCAAATTGTGGCGGGAAAAAGCGATAATTTTAGTTGATCACCTGAGAATGATGATGCAAATTAACATAAATGCACAAGCTAGGATCGCTGTCTGAGATAAAAAAATGTATCTACATGATAGTTAGGTGAAAATGAGTTGATCGCTATGAATGGTCGGTTATAATTGCCATAGTATTTAGGCCAATTTGCATAAAAAATCCACTTATTTTAGGCTTTTGCAAAATCGGGCCACCTTTTTCGTTTTTGCAAATTCGGTCCGCTTTTTCAGCAAACTGACCAAAATACCCTTATTACTTTTTCTCTTTCCTCTTTCTCTCTCCTCTCTTCGTTCTCTCGTTCTTTTTTTTTTTCCGCCGAAAAAAAAAAGCGAAGGCCGGAGCACCGCTAGGCGGGCTCTTCTTCTTCTTCTTCCTGCATGAGCAATTTTTTTTCTCTTTTTCTTTTTCTTCTTCTTTTTCCTACTGCTGGAGCTTTTTTTTTTTCCTTCTTCTTCTTCTTCCTCTTCTTCTTCTTCTTCTTCTTTTTCTTCCTGTAAGAGCACGGGGCGCGCACGGCGACTTCCGGCCTCGCCACGGAGCCCGACCGCTCGACCCCGACGCCCCGCTCAAGCCGGGGAAGCTCTACTTCCTCGTCGACCTCCCCCGCGCCGACCTCGAGCCCGACCACCGCCGCGAGGGCGCAACCGGCGCCGGCGCCGGCGCCGCGCGTTCCTACTAGTTGCCCGAGGAAGGCCGCGCGTCGGACTACGAGCCCGACCGCTCGACCCCGACGCCCTGCTCAAGCCGGGGAAGCTCTACTTCCTCCCCCGCGCCGACCCCGAGCCCGACCACCGCCGCGCGATTTCACCATTACACCATTAATGGTGTAATGGTGCACCATTACACCATTAATGGTGTAATGGTGAAATCGCGCGGCGGTGGTCGGGCTCGGGGTCGGCGCGGGGGAGGAAGTAGAGCTTCCCCGGCTTGAGCGGGGCGTCGGGGTCGAGCGGTCGGGCTCGTAGTCCGACGCGCGGCCTTCCTCGGGCAACTAGTAGGAACGCGCGGCGCCGGCGCCGGCGCCGGTTGCGCCCTCGCGGCGGTGGTCGGGCTCGAGGTCGGCGCGGGGGAGGTCGACGAGGAAGTAGAGCTTCCCCGGCTTGAGCGGGGCGTCGGGGTCGAGCGGTCGGGCTCCGTGGCGAGGCCGGAAGTCGCCGTGCGCGCCCCGTGCTCTTACAGGAAGAAAAAGAAGAAGAAGAAGAAGAGGGAAAAAAAAAAAAAGCTCCAGCAGGAGGAAGAAGAAGAAGAAAAAGAAAAAGAGAAAAAAAAATTGCTCCTGCAGGAAGAAGAAGAAGAAGAAGAAGAGCCCGCCTGGCGGTGCTCCGGCCGTCGCTTTTTTTTTTCGGCGAAAAAAAAAAAAAGAACGAGAGAACGAAGAGGAGAGAGAAAGATGAAAGAGGAGAAAAAGTAATAAGGGTATTTTGGTCAGTTTGCTGAAAAAACGGACCAAATTTGCAAAAACGAAAAAGATGGCCCGGTTTTGCAAAAGCCCAAAATAAGTGGATTTTTTATGCAAATTGGCCTAGTATTTATTACACATAGTAAAATTATGCTTTTGAGGAAGTTATTATTTTTTTTTTGTAATATAATTACTTTCGTTTTTAATTTTTTGTCCAACTAGTGTCGTGTGAAGGTTTTTGTCCCTTGTTAAGGTCCAAGAAATATACATATATAGATGAAATTTTGGGTGAACTTGTGGTGACGAGAAGCATTGACGAGGAGACGAGAAATTTTCAATGATCCTAAAAATGCAAGGGTCTCTCCCTAGCTAGTCTCTACTCTCTAGTAGAGAGTTTTAGCAAAGAGAGAACCAACAACTATATATATATATATATATAGTTGGGACCCATTAGGAGGAATAGTGAACACAGCGTATAGAAGAGGCTAATTAAAGACCCCAAGTCAATGATGCGAGGATTAATGTTTACGCATTATTAGCTGTAATAGATGCACTTGTTTTAAAATTCAAAAACTAATTTGATAGATGTAATGTACAATATCTAAAACATTTGTACGTAAAAATTTATGAATTTTAAAATTTTGTCATATTGGGGGAAAGTAGTCCAAGATTCGACAGTGCAGGGATTTTGTTATTTGATCTAGAAGAAACATGAATCTAGCTAATAACATTTGAATTCCTATATATATATATATACCACTCTTTTAATTTTGTAGAATGTATTAAATAATCAGATTTTGATTTTAAAGCTAGGTGTCACGGACACTGACACGGGACACGAGACACAACTCGGACACCGCGATTCGGCAACTTAATTTCAAAAAATTAGGATACGGACACGGCACGAACACCGCTAATAATTTCCCCCGTGAATTTATTGTTACTAAGGTCAAGAAGCACTAAACTATTGCAATGTTGCAATTCCAAAGGAAGTTCTCCATAGAAGTTGTTATTGTTGAGGTGCAAAGATGTGAGTGAGCTCAGTGAATCAATTGAAGAAGGAATTTTACCAGCAAGATTGTTGTTCGACAAATCCAAGATTAAAAGGTATGAATTATTCCAGCATTGAGGGAGTTCTCCTGATAAAGAGTTGTTTGATAGATCCAGAACTTCTAGATATATTAGTTCACATATGTAAGATGGGATACTGCCGTTAATCTGATTGCTTGATAGTGACAAATAACTTAATTGCAGCATATTCGAGATTGGTGAGAGGAGGGGTCCTGATATAGAATTTTCTGAGAGATCTAATGTTACAAGCGTGTTTGGCAAAGATGGAATTGGGCCTTCAAATCTGTTAGACGTCAAAATAAGAGTGTCTAGGCTTGTAAACTTCAAGGACATGGGCAACTTGCCTCTAATCTGATTACGAGAGAGATCTAAGTATTGATATGGTAAATTCCAAAACCATTCAGGCAAAGTGTCTCTGATCCCTGTGTTGGACAGACTTACAAAGTCAATTTGCTTTTGCCATCGAAGCCATGCTGGAAATTGAGGATGCAAAAATTGACAAGAATCTAAAGCAAGATATGAAAGTTGAAATGGAGGAATCCAATTTTGATCCACATCAATGATCAAAGAATTTGAGCTTAAGGTCAACTCGTCCAACTTTGATAGATTGGCAAAATGAGCTTCAGATATGAGACCTTGCAAGGAATTATAAGAGAGGTCTAACCGTTGCAAATTTGAGTGTCTCCCAATTCCAGGAGGAATAGGCCCTACGAGTGAATTATTGCCAAGATCAAGAGAACTTAGATTCTTCATCTCCTCTAGCCATCCAAATAAACTCCCGTGAAGCCTGTTATTTCCTAACATTAGTGTCTCCATATTCTTCCATGGGCAATGCGACGGCCCTACCAACTCTGCAATATCTCCGCCGATGCCAACAGAACTCAAGTCTATACTTACTAAATTGCACAAATTTTGAATTGATGTAGGTATTTTACCTTCAAAATTATTAGATTCTAAATATAGGGTGTTCAAAGAAATTAAGTTTCCAAGGGAGTGTGGGATCTTTCCGTGAAATCCAGAATTTCCGAGATTAAGATAGGAAAGCTTGGTAAGATTCCACAGCCAAGTTGGTAGGGTGGTATTGAAGGGACCATTATCACTAATATCAAGAAATTTCAGGGATGTAAAATTGAGATAAGAAAGAGATGTTGGAATGTTAGTAAGATGACATCCCGGCAAAGACAATTCTGTTAGAAAATGCAATGTATTTACTATTTCTAACCAATCCGTAGTATTCGATAGGTCCACTCCATCTAAATGAAGAACCCTCATAAAAAACAAATGAGGGAGCCATGAAAGGTTATCAACACAAGTGCCACTGAAAGCAAAAGGATATTCCAAACGAAGAGTATGCAGGCGAGACAGGTTACTAAACTGAGGAGGTATTATACATATGAAGTATGAATAAGAGAGGTCAAGATAGCGAAGATTAGATAGGTTGCCAAGTTGCACAGGCATCTCACCGCTGAAATTAGAACTAGAGAGATCAAGATGCATCAAGCTTTTTAACGAACCGATAAATTTTGGGATAGAGATTCCACCAAAGTCATTCCCACTAAGATCAAGGCGACTTAACTGAGTTAAAACAAGTAAAGATGGATTGATCTCACCGCGCAGGGAATAATCGGATGAATACTTGTTTTGAAGGTTAAGCTTCACAACATGGCTAGTGTTGCTGTCGCAGACCACTCCCTGCCAACTACAACAATCTGGACCGGCCCATGAAGACAAGCGATTCCTCGTATCAATAATACCGGCTTTGAAGGTAAGGAGTGCCTCCCTTTCGATCTCGAAGCACCCACTTGTTAGGATACCGTGATGGCCCAAAAGCCATACTATGAGAAGAAGTAACAAACGGTACTGCATGGTTGTGGTCCTCGATCGTGACCAGTATATTTTACAGCTCTACACAATGGCAATGGCTACATTATATAGATCCATGTGCAACATATACGTGTATTTATTGGTGCTACGGTTTACTACTACATCCCTTCACTTCGTGCATCTCTCTCTCTCTGTACAGTCCTTTACATGTACATCTAATTAACTATTTCTACAACAAAATTAAAAAAAAAAAAAAAAAGCTTGGAACATTACCCCAAAAGACCCAAGAAATATATATAAGATGAAATTTTGGGTGAATTTGTGGGTATGAGAAGCATTAATGTAATGATCTCTCTCTAGACTCTAGAGAGTTTTAGCGAGAGAACCAACTAGTTGGACCCATTCGGAGGAAAACGAATACAGCGTATGTAAGGGTCTATGCATTAATGTTAGCTGTAACTAATACACTTTTCTTAAAATTCAAAACTAATCCGGTAGATTTAACGTACAACATTTAAAACGATTGGACTTAGAAATTCATGAATTTTGAAATTTTGTCATCTTGGTGGAAAGCTAGCAGTCCAAAATTTGACAATGTGCGAAGGGATTTTGTTATTTGATCCAGAAGAAATAGGTATTTAATAACTTCTGAATTCTTATATTTGACGCTTGTAATTTTGTAGAATACGTTAAATAATTTGACTTTGATTTGAAAGCAATCTATGATTGAGTTTTAGTAGTGCCGCATGCTATACGCTAAGTGCAGTAATAATTTCTTGACAATCAAGGCTCAAAAACAATAGACCAAGGACTATCTATATGCGACTAACAAAGAGTATTTAATGCAAACAAATCATATGAAAAAGGAAAATAAAAATCAGATTCGACCCACTAGGCCCTATTCTTTACATATCTGATCGGTTAAAGCTGGGCTGAACCAGATCAAAATAACTAATAATAAGAGCAGCGAAAGACCAAGCTAGGCTTGAGTCTTCAATTTTTTTAGTTGGTCCCGGTCAAGTCGAGATAATCCTTGCATAACCCGATCTGGTCCGGCCTAATAATTTTTTTTTTCTAAATTGACCTTGAACTTCAGGAACTTAAAATTAATTACTAAGTTTGAATTTTTGGGATATGTCATATGTGTGGAAAATTAATTATTCGTTCAATGGGTCGCAACTAGTTTAGACAAATTGGAAAATTCAAACTAAATTTTCTACATAGAAAATATTGACTAAATATTCATATACGAAACCTTGACTATTGATAACTAAGCCTATATATCTGACCTAGCCCAAAAATTCCCCAAAAGTGCCCAAAAAATACAGAGAGGGACGAAATTTTGGGAGAACTAATGAAGTGGTGGGTACGTGAAGCGTAAATGAGGAAAAGGTTAGTTTTCCTTTATATTTGAGAAATCGGGTCAAATAATAATTCTGAAATGTTATTGAGTCAAAAGTCACTGGCTCAAATAGTGGGTTAACCACTGATGTACCAACGATTTTAGGATGATATCGTAAATATTTAATTATCATATTTAGTTTTATTATATGGAAACAGATTTTTTTGCATAAAAGATCTATCAGTTTTTGCGTTTCTGTAAAGTCGGGCCATATTTTTCAAATTTGTAGATTAAGACTGATTTTTTTAAAAAGTGAGCAAAATGCGATTATTCTCTCTCCGGTTTTTGTAAAATCAGGCCACATCTTTTTTAAATATTAAAGAGTATGTTCCCTAATTTCAGTATATGTCACATAATTTGAAAATGACGTTGTACAACTTAAAGTTTTAAAATCTCTACAGAATCTAACAGTAAATAGATATTATCTGTCTTCAAAAGGATAACTAATAAGTTATAATTGTATGCACTTTTTCTCGCTAGAATACTCACCTAACACAAAAATAAAAAATAAATATAATATAATCAATGGTTTAAATTGTGTAATATACTCTAAAATCTATCAATATTCTATCAAATAGCGCAGTATTTTTTTTCAAATATTGCAGCATTTTTTTCTCTAATAAAAATTTTAAATTCTTATTGAATAATGCACTGTAATAAAAATTTTAAATTCTTATTGAATAAATATTTTAAATTGTTATTGAATAAAAATTTTAAATTTTTTTCTCTATATTTTTTCAACTTTTTGGCCCTTGATCAATCCCTTCGACCATTTTTGATCTTTGGATTAATATTATTATCTTAGGGGGACCATTCAATTTTAGAAGGATCACTCAATCCTAAAAAAAACAACTATCATCCCAACTCTAGGATCCTTGATTCAAAGGCTAAAAAATTGGAATACCAGCTCCTTTGTACTTTCGAAAGTACCAAAAGTATGGTAGCTCCACACACACTATATATATATATACAAAGAGAAAGAGAGAGAGAGAGAGAGAGTAGGGTTACTATGCTTTCAGTAGCACGAAGGCCTCCGTACTCCTGAGCCATTTTCGATGATGGAATTTTCGAATCGACGATCGGTTCCGTTAGACTTGATCTATCGTATTTGAAGTTTCTAGAAAATAACTTTTGCTATTTTTCGATATCATTTACCTAGCGATCAAAGGGTTTCAAATTTTATAATTTTTAATGCTTGATGTCTGCAGTTTTCAAGTTTAACGGTGTAAAAGTATCCAAATCAGATGAAATTTTGAAAAAAAAAATTATTATACTCTCTACAACAAGATCAATATCTCTGATCGAAAATTTTAGTGTTATATCACCACTTTTTTGTGAGATTTTTATTTCCATCCATTGATTTTAAAGTCTTTCGAACGTTAAGTAAATGATATCGAAAAATAGTAAAAATTATTTTTTAAAAACTTCAAATACGATAGATCAAGACTAATTGTCGATTCAAAATTTTCATTCTCGAAAACGGCTTAGAAGCATGAAAGCCTCCGTGCTCCTAAGAGCATAGCAACCCTGCTCTCTCTCTCTCTTTATATATAGAGAGAGAGAGTAGGGTTACTGTGCTATTAGGAGTACAACAACCCGTATGCTGCTAAGTTTCTAACCATCTATCAATTTTAATAAGTGGTTAGGGTGAGAGAGAAAAAAAAATTTTGAGAGAAATTTAAGGAGAAAAAAAATTGAGATATCTAATTTCTTTCCAATTTATCTTCTCTGTCACATTCTAACCATCCATCAAAATTGATAAATGGTTAGAAATTTAAGAGTACACGAACTGTTGTGCTCCTATAGCACATAGCCCTGCTCTAGTGCTTTCTCTCTATATATATTATTCTAATATCATACTTAATTAAAAAATATTGATTTCTAGATCAATTTAAGTAAGTATAATTTTTAAATTTTGCTTTTTATAAGACTAATTTTACTAATAGAAAATAAAATCAACGAAAATGATTTTAAGCCGTCAGATCTTATGACTTGATTACAAGAAAGATCGGTTCAATTAAAGACGGACTAATTCACCACTTCAATGATTGAACCACCGAATTTGATTTATCCAGCTTAAAAGATTAAACCGAATCATTTTATAGACTGAATTACGATCAGACGGTCGAACCGGCCGTCTCGCTCTGATTCTTAAGTCATTGGTTTTCATTGATCCTAATAATTTAAAGGTCTCTCTAGACCTGAGAGTTTTGCAGACTCCCTCCAATGGAAGAGGCTAAGGATTATAAGGTCAACAATGAAAAATGAAAAATATTACGTATACCAGATGCACCATATGGCTTATACCTTGTTAACTGCAATTGTTACAATGAAATAAAGCTTAAAACTATAGAATAGTAAAGTACAATGAGCTAACTACATGGGATTATTTTAAGTTTATCTTAAATTTTGAAGTTAATATATCATTAACCGACTACAATCAAATAAATTGAAAGTTTTGATAACAAAATCAAACTTTTAATAGATTGAATAGTGAAATCAAAATGGCTCTTAATACAGAAAAGTTTTACACATTTTTATCTTTACAATAACAAATCCCGTGCAACATGAAAATAAGAAACACTATACAAGAGGGCAAATTTCTTAAATGGAAAGATAAGAGCTTGACAAATTGGTTTTCATCCGCATATTTCTCCATTCAACCTTCTCATCCTTACTATTATTATTATATATATTTTGTAGAATAACTTATCAATCATCTCAAAAAAAGTATTACTCCAAGACTCCTTAAATATTAGAATACCGCATACGCTCCAGAATCCAATGGCAAATCCTAACCCTGTTCCAAAGTATGACCAAGTTGTCTTCGTTTCATTGTTGCCTTCTCCGTCAGTATAAGGGTTTGGCTCTTCTTTAGAGCAGTTATTTACAGTTGGAGGTCCGCAAAGATAATAATTGTCCATATAAATTGACGGATCATTAAGTGTATCAAATTGACCCCCCGTTGGAATTTGCCCAGATAGATTGTTATAGGCCACGCTGAAGTTGGAAAGGAAATGCAATCTACTCAAAGACGGCGGTATGGCACCGGTGAGATGATTGTGTGATAAATCCAAGCTCTCTAAGTTTGACATGCCCGACAAATCGGGTATAGTTCCCGATATATCGTTGAAACTCAAATCCAGCACATGGAGGTTCACAAGAGTATTAAACCCGGGCAAGATCGACCCGACAAGCTTATTATTGCTCAAAATTATCGACGGTCGTAGGCTACTGTATTGTAGAAACTTACCACTTGAATTTCTCTCGAACATTAGGACAATATCCTGTGATGAGTTACCGTACATAAGGCTCCTCAAACGCGTTAAGCTAGTAGGAATTTCTCCGGTGAGCAAATTACTAGAGAAGTCCAGGTAAAAGAGAGAATCAAGATTCCCCAACCATGAAGGAATCCTCCTGGATAAATAGTTGGAGGAAATGTCCAAGGACTTCAATTTGGTCAAATTGGCCAGCCATGGCGGGATAGAACCGGAAAGGCTACAATCCGAAATGGAGAGGAATTCCGTGTTAGCAAATCCTTGAATCCCTTCCGACGGCATTAACTCACCGTCGCGGAAGTTCTCATCAAGCAAAACGTATGTAAGATTGGGCAAGCTCTGCAGGATTTGCAATGCCGAGAATAAGTTGGAGAAGTTGTTTACGTAGAGCCCGAGCATGGCTAGAGAGGTGAAGTTTCTGAAGCTAGAGGGTATCTCGCCTACGAGATTGTTCCCACCAAGATTTAAGCTCTGCATCCGCAAGCAATTGGGAAGATCAGAAGGGATACGACCGGAAAAGAAATTCATTCCTAGGCTGAGATGCTTTAACCTTGGCAAGGCCGTAAAGTTAAGATCGATATTTCCCGTAAGAGAGTTATTGTTCAACCTAATAGTAATGAGTGTCGAACAATTAGACAAAGAAGGGGGCAAACCCCCGGTGAGTTCATTGGATGAAGCATCGAAGAACTCTAGCTTATGTAAGCTATCAAATACATTTGGGATCACCCCGGAAAAATTATTAGAGGAAGTATCTATACGAACAAGGTTGGAAAGGTTTCTTATTTTGTTGCTCACGGTACCAGATAGTGAATTCCCCTGGAGGTTTAGTTTGGTTAACGAGGACAGTGTAAAGAGATCATCGGGCAAAGTTCCGGTGAGGCCGTTTGCATCGAGCGAGAGCTCGGAAAGGGAACTGCAGTTCCCGAAGCCGACGGGGAACTCGCCGGAGAGCATGTTCGCCGAGAACCGAAGCACTTGAATGGAATCAGAGGAGTTGCAGATACCTGTATCGACGGGGCCCGAGAAGCTGTTCGAGCTGACGTCGTAGACTGATAGATTGCTCGATCCGGCGAAGATCGGGTGCGTGCCCCTGAACGAATTGGCGGAAATGTTGAATAGTCGAATCGACGGGAGGTTCGATTCCGCAGGGATAAGTCCAGATAACATGTTCATACTAAGATCAAGGAGCTCTAAAAGAGGCAGATGGAATAGCTCCACAGGAATTGATCCATTAAGGGAATTGTTGGAGAGATTGAGCTGCTTCAATTGGTCTAAATCACCCAGAGAAGAAGAGACGGAGCCTTTTAAACTCTTATTGGAGAGATCCAAACCAATCACCCTCTTCACCAGAGCAGACCCCAAATCACAGGATATTCCAACCCAAGTACAGCAATCTGAAGAGGACGACCCATTAAAGCTCCACCCAAGATCACTCGATTGGAGCCCCTCCACAACGCCGCGGAGCGCATTCAAATCGCTCGAGTCGCAGCTTTGTTGGCTCTGGGAACAGCTAAGGGGAGCAAAGCGGAGCAAGAGGAGGAGGGAGCAGAAGCAGGGGAGTCCCCTGTTTCCCATTTCAACGAGTACCCAGACGAGGAGAGAGGGTGAAGTGGATAAAGGAGGCTCTTTTATGGGCGAGCATCGAGGATTAGCAAAACCCAGCTGAGATTTTGGGCTTGCTCCAAGTGGTTTGGGAAGAACAGGAAGAAGAGGCGGTGGTAGTGAAGGAGAAGAGCTTATATTCTTTATACAGGAATGGCGAGGAGAGAGAGAGAGAGAGAGAGAGAGAGAGAGAGAGAGAGGAGATGGGAATGTTAGGATTGGACTTTTTGTTTTTTTTTTTTTCTTTTTTCTTTTGTGTGTGTGTTCTGCTGCTTGCTTCGTTTCCGCTTTTATTTATTTATTTATTTATTTATTTTCGGTTAAAAAAATTAATTAGCCATAAATTTTTACAAGAGTTTTTTTTTGCATTTAGACCCCTTACAAATTTTTATTTTAAAAATAACCCTGTTAAAATTTAATTTGCAAAAATGGCCCTGGGTCTGCCACGCAGGCGCCACGTCAGGGCCACGCAGGCAGGGCTGAGCCCGTGTGTTAAGCTGAACACGGTGAACCATTCACCGTGTTTAGTACGTATTTTTTGTTACGTATTTTTTGTATATTGAAAAGTGGAATAAGGAGTAGGGATCTCAATAGGTATGGATATCCGAAATATTATCCGAATCCAAACCCGAATAAATTNCGAGGGGAGAGAGAGAGAGAGAGAGAGAGGAGATGGGAATGTTAGGATTGGACTTTTTGTTTTTTTTTTTTTTTTTTTTCTTTTGTGTGTGTGTTCTGCTGCTTGCTTCGTTTCCGCTTTTATTTATTTATTTATTTATTTATTTATTTTCGGTTAAAAAAATTAATTAGCCATAAATTTTTATAAGGACTTTTTTTGCATTTAGAACCCTTACAAATTTTTATTTTAAAAATAACTCTGTCAAAATTTAATTTGCAAAAATGACCCTGGGTCTGCCACGCAGTCGCCGTGTCAGGGCCACGCGGGCAGGGCTGAGCCCGTGTGTTAAGTTGAACACGGTGAACCATTCACCGTGTTCACCGTGTTTAGTACGTATTTTTTGTTACATATTTTTTGTATATTGAAAAGTGGGAATAAGGAGTAGGGATCTCAATAGGTATGGATATCCGAAATATTATCGGAATCCAAACCCGAATAAATTATATATATATATATATA
>NC_033644.1:5864034-5956379 GCF_001540865.1 Ananas comosus | reverse complement strand
TAAGGCNATTTATACAATATATAAAATATTTAATAATTTTTATTTCTTAGATCTTCATCCAACCCAGCGGGTTTTAAAAATCTATACCGTTAGATGAAGATCTAAGGAATAAAAATTATTAAATATTTTATATATTGTATAAATAAACAAAAATAAATTACGTATATATATATATATAATTTATTCGGGTTTGGATTCGGATAATATTTCAGATATCCATACCTATAGACATCCCTACTCCTTATTCCACTTTTCAATATACAAAAAATTCGTAAGAAACACGGTGAACCATTCACCGTGTTTAGACACGGTGAATGATTCACCGTATTCAACTTAATACCCTAGCCCCAAGCCTTGCCCGCGTGGCGCTGACGTGGCGCCTGCGTAGCAGGGACAGGGCCATTTTCCCAATTTTAATTTTGATAGGGCTGCTTTTTAAATAAAAATTGCTCAGGGGGCTATTTGCAAAAAAAAAAAAATTTACAATAAGAAAAAATTGAATATCTACTTCTATTATTTTTTAGTTATTATGAATACTCCTCCCAAATAGCATAGAGAATATTGACAAAATATTAGTACGGAATCGTGACATTAGTAAAGAAGTCTAACTAACGACATATTTTACTACAAAGTTTAATATTTGGAGTTTGAGCTGTATAAATAAGATTTATAGAATTAGAATATATAGTAAAACCGGAAAGTGATAAACTTGAAAATGAAATTAATTTTTTGCCATAAAATTTTTTAAAATAAGAAATTGTAAATTAATTGTTATAATTCTATACAATAGCACAAATTAATCGCTAGTTCCAGCAATCGCTAAATCTTATTAGCAAGCATCCATTAATTATCTAGGAAGAATTGATAATTGAATAAAAAAAAAAAAACAAAAGTAAAAACATAAAGAATTTACCTAAGGGTGTGTTTGGTTCCACGTAAAACTATGAAAAAATATTTTCGGTGGAAAAAAATTTTCGAAGAAAAAGAAGTTTTACGTTCTTTAGCGTTTGGTTTGCAGGAAAAAAAAAAAAAGTTTTCCGTTACGGTTGTTTGGTTGATAGAAAAAAATAAGTTATGAAGATAAATTAATATTTTTTTTATTTTATATATTATATATTATTAATAAATAATAATTATCATACTATATTTATTATTATTCTAGTTTATATTTAAAAAAATATATATTTAAAACATATTATACAAAAAATATGTAATATCATATATAATAATATATATTTAAAGTATACAAAATCACTCGTTCCAGCGAGATACAAACATCAGTATGTATAAGAACCAAAACTTCAACTACCTGTAGCTGGTGCTCCTCTAGCTCTGTAACTCGTCGGGAAGAGCTCTAACTCGCAACACCCTTTCTACGATCGGTCTCTACCACACCAACAGCCGAAGAAAATAGCTCTACAAAAGATCCACAACTGTGCGTGAGAACTACTGCAAAAAGAAGCATTCCTCAGTAGGTACTGCTACCGACCTCAACGGCTCATCCACTAAGTCCACAGATGTATGCTCAATGATAGTAAATGAACTGAAAACAATTTACAGCTATATGCCACTATACTATCATGATCCAACACTAACTATCTGTAAAATAATGCAATCTCTAACCCAATCTCATTAGGGACTGTGAACACACCCGTCCCGCCTGTCGAAACTACACTAACTGCCACCACGCTAGGTCGTCAGTGGAGAGCAAGTCCAAATAGGACAAACCGACATCAACGCAAAAGTACTAAGCCCGACTCCGGAGTGGCACTCGTGGGCGCTACCCAACCGAGTATGCAAGCGTGTCTCTGCCGAGCTCAATCAGGCTCTCACAGGCTATGGTCAAAGTAAACAGGGTCTAACAACGAAACTTACGTGCCATCGGCACAATCTGATGCAAAAGCAGTAAATTGGGTCCACCGTCAACCACAACAGCACCCGACAGTCCGGAACAGTCTAAACACTGCTATAAAAATAAGTTCGGCATCTCAGTACGAGCGTAAATGCATTCTACACTAATTAGGGTATCCACCGCCCACAAACTGCGGCGATACAAACAAATTACGGCTCCTAAAGCTAAATCTGATAGTTTTAACATATGACGGTGTAGAATCGGCAGTTTTTTTCTAAGTCAATTCTAAATCCAACATGTATAATTTAACTAATATTCTAAGCTCCAATTCAAATTTAGAAACATAGTAAACCAACGAATCGAGCAACTAAAGCATGCTATACAAAAACGGCGAATACATATCGACAACAACTAGACTTAGGAGGAATTCCGTGTAATTCGGTAAGTATAATATTAACCCACCTCAAAATCTAATCCACGACAGCGAGAAGTCGATAGGAGAAGAAATTTCGCGCTCGCCCGGCCTCCAACGGCGCTACCACGATGCACGCACTCGACTCGCTCGCTGGCTCGCCTCGCTTGCTCGCTCGTAAGAATGAACCCAAGTTCTCCCCTGCTAATTAATTAGCTCAAAACTTGGTAATAAAAAAAAAACATCAAAAAGAGAGGATAAGGATGAGGGAGTACGTGGACTTCACAGCCTAATTAAACAAAATTGCCCACAAGCCCCTATATAACTAGATATTCAACTTTAGTCCTCCACAATATAAATCTTGAGTTTCAAAGTCTGTTTTTACGTCTATTTTGCGCAAAACGTCTTCAACTCAATCAAGCATAAACTTATACTGTAACCTTACCAATTTGCTAAGCTTCAGTATATCAAAAAAATAAATTACTATATATTTATAAATAATATTTATATATATATAAAATATTACACAATAATATATTAAAATTATATATATATAGGGCTTTTTTTGCATTTAGACCCCTGGCAAATTTTTATTTTAAAAATAGCCCTGTCAAAATTTAATTTGCAAAAATGGCCATGGGCCTGCCACGCAGGCGCCACGTCAGCGCCACGCAGACAGGGCCGTGCCCATGTGTTAAGTTGAACACGGTGAACCATTCACCGTATTCAAACACGGTGAATGGTTCACCGTGTTTAGTACGTATTTTTTATATATTGAAAAGAGGAATAAGGAATAGGGATGTCAATAGATATGGATATCCGAAATATTATCCGAATTCAAACCCGAATAAATTATATATATATACGTAATTTATTTTTGTTTATTTATACAATATATAAAATATTTAATAATTTTTATTCCTTAGATCTTTGTCCAATCCAGCGGGTTTTAAAAATCTATACCGTTGGATGAAGATCTAAGGAATAAAAATTATTAAATATTTTATATATTGTATAAATAAACAAAAATAAATTACGTATATATATAATTAATTTGGGTTTAGATTCGGATAATATTTCGGATATCCATATCTATTGACATCCCTATTCTTTATTCCACTTTTCAATATACAAAAAATACGTACTAAACACGGTGAACCATCCACCGTGTTTAGACACGGTGAATGATTCACCGTGTTCAACTTAATACCCTGGCCCCAGCCCTGCCCGCGTGGCGCTGACGTGGCGCCTGCGTGGCAGAGACAGGGCCATTTTTGCAATTTTAATTTTGATAGGGCTATTTTTAAAATAAAAATTGCTCAGGAGGCTATTTGTAAAAAAAGCCCATATATATATAATGGAAGAGGCAGAGAGAGTCCGTGGACTCTCTCTCTCTCTCTCTCTCTCACGCAGGTCCACGAGATGAAGATGATCTCGTAGACCGCGTGCGCAAAAGGCCCTGTGAGCTGCGCTTTTTTGAGCCCAGTTTTTGTTTTCCGCGGATGCCGGCCGGAAAACGAAAATTATTTTTTTTCAGAGAATCTGTAAAACAAATTTTCCAAAAAAAATTTTACGTGGAACCAAACACCGAAAAAAAGTTTCGGTAGAAAAAAAGTTTTCGGAGCAGTTTTACAGTGACCAAACACCCCCTAAACTATAAATTATTTTAAGTCAGGTAATCAACCTTTCAAAATTTTAATTTTTTGATTTGCAGTCAATAATACTTTGGCTTCAAATCTAAGCTAATCAGTTATTTTAATAAATTCATAACTGCAAAAATTATATAAAATATACTAACTAAATTTATAAATATAAATAGCGTAGTCAAATTTTAAAGTCAAAATAGCGTCGACGGGCTCAAATCACATAAAATAAAAGGTTAGATAGTAAAATTAAAACTTTAAATGATTAATTAGCTAACTTAAAATAATCTATAATTCAGATAATTTGTATATTTTTTGAAAAAAAAAAAAAAATAAGTACCTCAAATGGTAACAGCACCGTATAGTAGGCATCAGTACTAAGCAAAACATACCACCTACATACAAGTTGCGAATTACAATGTCAAATTCCGTGCAACATGAAAATAAGAAATACCATACTGCATGCAACGCACAGGACTAAATAAGTGGAAAAGTAAAACTTCAAGATATTGGTCTTTGTCGGCCAATTTTTTCGCTCAACCTCCTTCAACTTAATACTACCATCACGTATATATCATCAAATAATTTATCAGTCATTTGAAAATAAACAATCCTCCACGATCTTCGGAATAATAGCACAGCGTACACACACCAGAATCCGATGGCAAATCATGATCCCATTCCAAGATATAACCATATTGTCTCATGAGAACTTCCGTTGTTGTCGTCTCTTTTGGGATAAGGGTTTGGTTCTTCATCGGAACAGTTATTTTTAGTCGGAGGTCCATAGAGATAATAATTGCCAATATAAATTGACAGATCATTAAGCGTATCAAATTGGCCCCCTGTTGGAATCTTTCCAGATAAGTTGTTATAAGCCACACTAAAGCTAAAAAGGAAATACAATCTACTCAAAGAGGGTGGTATGGCACCGGTGAGATAATTGTGCGATAAATCCAAGCTCTCTAAGTTTGACATGCCCGACAAGTCGGGTATATATAGTTCCCGATATATCGTTGAAATTCAAATCCAGCACATGAAGGTTCACAAGGCCATTAAACCCTGGCAAGATCGACCCAACAAGCTTATTATTGCTCAAAATTATCGACGACCGAAAGTTGCTGTATAGCTTGTATTCTTGAGATCTTCCGGTGGAATTTGTCAGGATGACGAAGGGATAATATTGTGAAGCCACGTTTTCTTGCGATAAGTTACTATTCGCAAGGCTCTTTATAAGCGTTAAGCTAGTAGGAATTTCTCCGGTGAGCAAATTACTTGAGATGTCCAGATAAAACAGATTGTCGAGATTTCCCAGCCATAAAGGGATCATCCCGGTTAAATGGTTCCAGGAAATGTCCAAGACCTTCAATTTGGTCAGATTCGCCAGCCACAGCGGGATAGAACCTGTAAGTGCGCAATTCGCAATGACAAAGACTTCCGTGTTAGTGAATCCTTTAATTCCTTCCGGCATTGACTCGCCACCGTGAAAATTCGTACTAAGTATAAGGTTTCTAAGATTGGGCAAGTTCTGTAGGATTTGTAGTGCCAAGAATAAGTTCGAGAAGTTGTTTCCAGTGAGCGAGAGATAGTATAGGGAGGTGAAGTTCTTGAAGCTGGAGGGTATTTCGCTGACAAGATTGTTCCTAGAAAGACTTAAGGTCGTCATTTGCGTGCATTTGGGAAGATCGGCAGGAATACAACCGGAAAAGAAATTTGATGCGATCCTCGGGGAGTTTAACATTGGCAAGGCCGTAAAGTTAAGATCGATAGTTCCCATAAGAGAGTTATTTCTCAAGCTAATAGTCGCGAGTCTTGAACAATTAGACAAACAAGGGGGTAAACCCCCAGTGAGTTCATTGCTTGAAGCACTAAAGAACTCTAGCTTATTTAAGCTATCAAATACATTCGGGATCACCCCGGAAAAGTTATTAGAGGAAATATCTATATGAACAAGGTTGGAAAGGTTTCTAATGTTTGTGCTCACAATGCCAGATAGTGAATTCCCCTGGAGGCTTAGTTTGGTTAATGAGGATAGTGTAAAGAGATCATCGGGCAAAGTTCTGGGGAGGCCGTTTGCATCGAGAGAGAGCTCGGAAAGGGAACTGCAGTTCCCGAAGCCGGCGGGGAAGTCGCCAGAGAGCATGTTCGCCGAGAACCGAAGCACTTGAACGGAATCAGAGGAGTTGCAGATACCTGTATCGACGGGGCCCGAGAAGCTATTCAAACTGACGTCGTAGACTGATAGATTGCTCGATTCGGCGAGGATCGGGTGCGTGCCACTGAACGAATTTACAGAAATGTTGAATACCCGAATGGACGGGAGGTTCGATTCTGCAGGGATAAGCCCGGATAACATGTTCATACTAAGATCAAGCAGCTCCAAATGGGGGAGATGGAAGAGCTCCTCAGGAACCGATCCATTAAGGGAATTGCATGAGAGATTGAGCTCCTTCAATTGGTCTAAACCACCCAGAGAAGAAGAGACCGAGCCCTTTAAGCTCTTATTGGAGAGATCCAAACCGATCACCCTCTTCACCGAAACAGAGCCCAAATCGCATGATATTCCAAACCAAGTACAGCAATTTGAAGAAGAAGACCCATTAAAGCTCCACCCAAGAGCACTCGATTCGAGCCCTTCTACAAAGCCCTGGAGCGCATTAAAATCGGTCGTATCACAGCTTCGTTGGCTCCGGGAACAGCTAACAGGAGCAAAGAGGAGCAAGAGGAGGAGGTAGAAGAAGAAGAAAAAGCAGGGGAGTTCGCTGCTGCTGCCCATTTCAGCCGAGTGCTCAGGAGACGAGAGAGGGTGAGGCGGGTGCAGTGAATAATAACTTATAATTCACAATTTTATTGGTTTTGTATTTATTTATTATAATTAAAAAATGTTAATCAACGTTAAGCCAAAAATATATTTTATTAACTGTCCATTTTACTCTGCACTGCCGACACGGAGAGCTGCGACCACCTCATGTCCTCCTGTGTATTTGTTCGATACCTGCTCATCCGAGCGGATGGACCGGACATTTTACTAGAAACCTCGGCGGAGGTTAAAGAACTCTAGACTAGAGCTTCCAGCCTAGCAAACACACAGAAGAGATCACAAGCTTTGAGTCTTCTTTCAGCTATCTGGTGGGTAGTTTAGACCGAGAGAAACGACATGTTCTTCCGAGTGAAACAACCTAACCCCACCCGAGCTCTGGATCGTATCAAACTGCTTATGGCTGATTGGACGACATAGTAGTAGCAGTAGCAGTAGCAGCCGTTGTAGTGAGAGTTCGGACATCTGTGCTTTGTATTTTCCGCTTTCTTTCGCTAGTTTTATTTGTCATTTTTTTGTCGAATTTTTTTTTTTTTTTTTAGCTTTTGTATTGCCCTTTCCCGACCCCTTTTAGGAGACCCTGACTGCTTCCATTATGTAAGCCTAATTCATTTTCCTAATGAATGATCAGGTAGTTCGCTACCTATTTCTCAAAAAAAAAAAAAAAAAACTGTCCATTTTACTGACTTTTTGCTTCTAACAAAATTTTCAAATTCGCCAAATAAATAACTTGAATTAAATTTTTAGTAAGTAAAGAGAGTGTAAATCAAATAAAAAAATATTTAAGCATGAATTGTAAATTTGGGTAAAGTTCAGAAATTGTCTATACATTTTAACCAACTATTTTTCGCAAGAAATATTTTTTTTCTAGCCGTAGGCCCACCGGTCACGCGGGCACACAGACACGCAGGTGTGCACCCAATTAGTCACATGGTGTGATATAGTGTTTCCAACCAATCAAACTGCTCTCCTGTCTGAATTAATTCATTTCATTATAATTTTAAAAAAATATATTTTTATTATATTTTTAAAATATTTATATTTACTGTTGCAGACAGTATACTTCCCCCTCGTGCAAAAAGCTATAATGTAGGCTAAGAATGGCATACTCCCAAAAGTTTCACAAAATTCCTCCAACCAAAAGGACCTAAGGACATATAATATGAAGTTTTGGGTAAACTTTCGAAGATGTGATTGGATAAAGATTTGTTTTACATACTATGGATCCTGTTCTCGTAGAAGTCTCTGTCTGGACTATTCATTTGTAAAGGTCTTTGTCTGGACTGAACAGTCAACACGTTTGGAGAGAGGACCCTTGATACCTGGACCTGGTAAACGCCCGATTTGGAAAAATTACTGATGAATTATTGTACTTGTGGATTTCAAAATTTAGTAAAAACTTCAAAACCCTCCCACATAATTTTGCACTTTTTTACTTTAGTACGTTGTGATTTAAAGTGTATCAAATTAGTACTCTGTGATTTCACATTTTCTCACTTTAGTACGCTGTGGTTTAAAGTGTATCAAGTTAGTATTCTATTATTTCATTTTGTATCAAGTTAGTACCCTGTGGTTTCATTTTTCTCATTTTATTATCCATTTCGAGATTTTTTTTCGTTAAATCAGTGACAAAGTTAAAACTAAAGGGTACTAAAATAAATATTCGATAAACTTAGATAGGGTATCTGAAGTTTTTTGTATATAATTTAACGAAATATTAAACCACAGGGTACTAAAGTGAGAAAGTGCGAAACCACAAGGGGAGTATTTGAAGTTTTTCTTAAAATTTATTTATAAATTTTTCAAATCATGCATAGATTATTATACTTGTAAATTAAATAGACAAAAATAAAATTTATTTATAAATTTTTAGATAGCTAATATTTTTGTCCATATCCGTCGGGCGGGTAGCTATGCAAGGTATCTGCAACATTTTTTTTTGGTTTTTAACTCCTACACTTTCTAAAAATAAAATACATATACATAATGTAGTATCCCTCGTGGCCAGCAGCTGTGAAATTATAGCATCTCAGGCTTGTCGACACATCTGGAGAGTGTCGAAACAAGTCTGAGTCGCGTTGGCGCAAAATAGACGCAAAACGGACTCGTTGCGATGCGAAAGCAAGTTTTTAGCATTGAAATCTGCAAATGTCAGATTTTCAGCAAGGCGTACCGGTACTACTCAGGGGAGTACCGATACCCTGTGTATTTTTCTGCGCAGACTGCTCTCAGGTTGCCAATTCTGTTGCGGGGTATCGGTACGGCATCGGCTTGGTACCGGTACTCCAGGGTAGGTGAGGGACTGTTTGGTCTTTTGGATGCCTCGTTGTTGTCACTTTCTCCTCACCCCTTCTTATACGTGTAGAGATGCTGAGAGAGGGTTTTGCATGTTCTTTCCCTCTCTCTCTCTAGGATTGAGCCGTACGTGGTAGAGGCTTCGGGTGGAGCCCGGATCGACGCCAACGTTGCGCCGGGGGAGTCATTCGAGCGTGTGCGCCTCGTGGGGGCATCGTTGGGAGGCCGTGCGAGCGCGTGGTTCCGCTTCTTCCAACTTCTCGCCGTCGTGGATTAGCGTTCGAGGTGGGTTAATGTTATGCTTACCGGATTCTACGGAATTCCTCCTAAGTCTAGTTTGTTATCGGCATGTATTTTTCGCTTTGTATAGCATTTCTAGTAGCTCGATTCGTTGATTTATTGTGTTCCTAAATCTAAATTGGAGCTTAGACTATTAGTTAAATTATACATGTTGGAGTTGAAATTGACTTAGGAAAAAACTAGCGATTCTACACCGTCATATGTTAAAACTATCAGATTTAACTATAGGAGCTGTAGTTTGTTTGTATCGCCGCAGTTTGTGAGCGGTGGATACCCAGAATAGTGTAGAATGCATTTACGCTCGTGCTGAGATGCCGAGTGTATTTTTACAGTAATTTACAGACTGTTCCGGACTGTCGGGTGCCGTTGTGGTTGACGGTGGACCCAGTTTGCAATTTTTGCATCAGATTGTGCCGAAGGCACATGGATTATGGTTGTTAGACTAGTGAGACCTTTCTACTTTGATTACAACTTGTGAGAGCCTGATTGAGCTCGGCAGAGACACGCTTGCATACTCGGTTGGGTAGCGCCTACGAGTGCTGCTCCGGAGTCGGGCTTAGTGGTTTTGCGTTGATGTCGGTTTGTCCTATTTGGACTTGCTCTCCACTAACGACATAACGTGGTAGCAGTTAGTGTAGCTTCGACAGGCGGGACGGGTGTGTTCATTGTCCCTAGAGAGATTGGGTTAGAGATTACATTTTCTACAGATAGTTAGTGTTGAATTGTGATAGCATAGTGGCATATGCTGTAGATTTGTTCCAGCTTCCTTTACTATCTTTGAGCATATATCTGTAGACTTAATGTGTGAACCGTTGAGGTTGGTAGCGGTACCCACTGAGGATTACTTCTTTTTGTAGTAGTTCTCACACCCAGTTGTTGGAAACTTTTTGCAGAGCCTTCGTCTTCGGCTGCTGCTGTTGCTGATTCGGATCGTGGAAAGGGAGTTGCGAGCTAGATCCCTTCCCAGTTGCTGCTGACTAGAGATTTATACTAGCTACAGGTAGTTGTAGTTTTTGGTTCTTATACATACTGATGTTAGTACCTCGCCAGAGCGAGTATTTTGTAGTAGGATACTTTGTATGTATTTGAACCCATATTTTTTATACATATTTTCTTTTTAGCAGCTTTATACTACTGGTTATAGTGTTGTATGATTCAGGTACAGGTACAGTTATCGCTTCGTATACAGAAAAATTTTTTTTGTATACGGCGGATTTGTCGGCGTGCTCGGGAAAACGAGTAATCCGGGACGTAACAGATTAAGTTGGTATCAGAGCTTAGTATTAGGTCGTTCGGACCTAGGAACTCTAAGTTTGGCAAACTTTAGGAAGGCAAGACGCGAGAGGCATGATTTATCGCGAAAGTCAGCGATTGATTTATTTTAACTGCTCCTATAGTGGAGTGAGTGACTGTAGGAGTGTCTGTTTTGGCCAAGAAAAATTATGTCGGCTGCAGACGGCATAATTTTGAGGAAAAACAGGGGCCACCTTCTAGACTTTCGCTTAATTGGGTCGAGAGTATTTGTTTTTGTATCTGACGCGGGATCGTGCCGCACCGCCTGAGATGTCTGAGCAGGCAGAGCCGAGTACACGACCAGAGGTGAGCGCACCCTCTGATCTGAGGAAGCAGTTGGCTCCCCTGACTGAGGTGACGAGGCAGCAGGGGGCATCACTGTAGAGAATGTGTGAGAGATTAGCTCCACCGCAGAGCACAGCACCGACAACACCAGAGCAGTCTGTTCCACCTCCGACTACTCCAGTCGCTACACCAGCCGCAGCTGTACCCCTAACAGCGACAGTTCCTACTGTGCCAGTTGCATCTACTAGAGAGGCGTTACAGATAACAGGGCTGAGCAGGAGGAGATGACCGAGAGGTTGGCTCGTTTTCACCGTTTTAATCCGCCGACCTATGACGGCAGCTACATGGAGCCCTGGGTTGTAGAGGGTTGGGTCAGCGCGATGGAGAAACTATTTGAGGATTTACTTATTCCTGAGCGGGAGCAAGTACACCTGGGAGTTCACTACTGGGCCGGCGATGCACATTCTTTGTGGAGGAGGATGAGGCGATACCATGGGTTGGTGGCTTTGCAAATGAGATGGGATGAGTTCTGTGGAATGCTGTATGGGATGTATTTTTCAAACAGTGTGAAACAGAAGCTCGAGGAGGATCTGAAGAGGCTCCAGCAGGGGGAGCGAGCTGTTCAGGAGTACATCTGTGAGTTTACTCGACTCCTGAACTGTGTTCCATTTGTAGCCAAAGACGGGGCACACAGGGTATATCTGTTTGAGCGAGGCTTGAGACCGGAGATCTTCAAGCTTGTACAGGCGTAGAGGTTAAGGACCCTGGATGCGTCTTTGGAGCAGGCTTTGTGGGTGGAGAGAGGCGATGTGTCTATTCGCGAGCGGGCTCGGGTACAGGTGCCGGGGTCGAGTCAGGATAGAAAGCGACCGGTTCCAGATGACGGAGGACAGCCAAGCAATAGGCGTCCGCCAAGATCTCCACGATCACGCTCCTAGGGTCGTGGGTCTTCGGGCGTCAGCGTTATGGGGGATCACGTTAGCAGAAACAGTCGCAGGGGACTCCACAGTGTGTGATTTGTGGGGGACTACACTGGCCTCGATAGTGTGAGCAGAGAGAGGGCCGATGCTATAGATGTGGACAGCCAGGACATATGAGGGCAGCTTGTCCCCGAGCAGCATCACCAGCACCATCGACGGCATCAGCACAGCCGGCACCTCAGTAGTCTTACGGAGCAGCACCGAGTTACCGCCAGGAGGATAGAGCGTCTGTGCCGCGGCAGGGCGAGCGGCGACAGCCGGCTTCGAGTGGCACGGTTTATGCAGCTCAGGTGGAGGACTCTACAGCAGCCGATCGAGTGGTGGCAGGTATCATTTTGATTTCTGGTATTCGAGCTCGTACCTTATTTGATACCGGTGTAACGCATTCTTTTGTTAGCCCAGCATTTGCATTGTTGCATGGTCTATAGATAGGGCCGTTGTTGCATGCACGGGAGGTGCATATTTTCGACCATACTTTACAGGTGGTAGAGTGTTGTTGGTCGTGTCCGGTGCGGTTGGACTTGTGGATTATGCCCGCTGACCTATTGGTCTTAGGGCAGCTGCAGGACTTTGATGTTGTGCTTGGCATGGATTGGCTGGCGCGGTACTATGCTACGATCGACTGTGGAGCGAGGACTATGACGTTCCGCGAGTCAGGCCAGGAGGAGCTCACGTACAGAGGTTGCGGGAGTACTTTGTTTGCCACTTGGATTTCGTCAGCGAGGGCTCGACAGCTGATGAGTAGAGGTTGTATCGCTTTTCTGGCGACGGTTGTGGAGGTGCCTACGGCGGCGTCGGGACTCAAGGATATTTCTATAGTCCGCGAGTTTTCGGATGTTTTTTCACCAGAGTTGATGACGATGCCATTGGATAGAGAGATCGAGTTTGTGATTGATGTAGTTCCTGAAACTGCACCAATCTCGAAGGTACCCTACCGGATGGCATCGGCAGAGCTGAGAGAGCTGAAGGCGCAGCTTCAGGATCTGATGGATAAGGGGTATATGAGACCCAGTGTATCGCCTTTAGGAGCGCTGGTGTTATTTGTGAAGAAGAATGATGATTCACTCCGGTTATGTGTGGATTATCGGGAGCTGAATGAAGTGACCATCAAGAACAAGTATCCTTTGCCGCACATTGATGATTTATTTGATCAGCTGTAAGGATCTTGTATCTTCTCGAAGATTGATCTCCAGTCAGGTTACCACCAGCTGAGAGTGAGGGCCGAGGATGTTCCCAAGACGGCCTTTTGGACTCGGTACGGGCATTATGAGTTTACCGTGATGGCTTTTAGATTAACGAATGTCCCTGCCGCATTTATGGATTTGGTGAATCGAGTGTTCAAGCCGTTCTTGGATAGATATGTGGTAGTCTTCATTGATAATATCTGGATATACTTCCGGAGTGATGCTGAGCATGAACACTTAAGGATTATACTGCAACTTCTGAGGGAGAAGAAGTTGTATGCTAAGTTGAAGAAGTGCGAGTTCTGGCTTCGGGAGGTTGCTTTCTTAGGCCATGTGATTTCTGCAGTTGGTGTAGCAGTGGACCCGAAGAAGATTGATGCTATTCGGAATTGGCCTCGACCGACGATGGTTACCGAGGTGAGGAGTTTCCTTGGATTGGCAGGATATTATCGTCGGTTCGTAGAAGGCTTTGCGAAGCTTTCCACACTCGATTGACTCAAAAGGGGATTAAGTTTATCTGGAGTGAGAACTGTCAGAGAAGTTTTGATGAGTTGAGACAGAGGTTGATATCAACTCCTATCCTTGCCCTTCCAGTGATGGGGGAAGGATTTGTGATCTATAGTGATGCATCACATAGTTGTTTGGGTTGTGTGTTGATGCAGCATAGTAGGGTAATTGCTTATGCTTTCCGGCAATTGAAGGATTACGAGAAGAATTACCCTACGCATGACTTGGAGCTTGCCGCGGTGGTATTTGTTTTGAAGTTGTTGTGGCATTACCTTTACGGCGAGCACTGTGAGGTTTTCACTGATCATAAAAGTCTCAAGTATCTATTCACCCAAAAGGAGTTGAACCTCAGGCAACGTCGGTGGTTGGAGTGATTGAAGGACTATGATATTAATATTCAGTATCACCCAGGCAAGGCGAACGTGGTGGCAAATGCGTTGAGTAGGAAGGCAGTGCAGAGCTTGAGCATGATAATTACTCAGCAGAGGCCGTTGCTTGAGGAGCTGCAGCGGTTGAGACTCGAGATAGTATCCCTTGGGTCTACTGCAAGATTAATGTTTATGGTCTTGCAGCCCACTCTGTTGGATAGGATCAGAGAGAAATAGAGTGTAGACTCTCACTTGCTGAGGATTCGAGAGCAGTTGGAGAGGGGACAGACAGAGGCCTTTTCTGTGGACAGTTCGGGAGTACTGCGGTACAGGGACCGACTGTGTGTGCCTATGGTTCAGGAGTACTGTGGTACAGGAACACTAAGTTTGGCAAACCTTAGGAAGGCAAGACGCGAGAGGCGTGATTTATCGCGAAAGTCAGCGATTGAATTGTTTTAACTGCTCCTATAGTGGAGTGAGTGACTGAAGGAGTGTATGTTTCTGCCAAGAAAAATTATGTCGGCTGCAGACTGCATAATTTTGAGTGGAAACAGGGGCAGCCTTCTAGACTTTCGCTTAATTGAGTCGAGAGTATTTGTGTTTGTATCTGACCCTTATTTCTTTTCCTTGTAGCTATGTATCGACGTCGAGGTCGACCATCGACGCGGGATCGTGCCGCACCGCCTGAAATGTCTGACCAGGCAGAGCCGAGTACACGACCAGAGGCGAGCGCACCCCCTGATTTGAGGGAGCAGTTGGCTGCCCTGACTGAGGTGACGAGGCAGTAGGGGGCATTACTGCGGAGGATGTGTCAGAGATTAGCTCCGCCGCAGAGCACAGCACGGACAGCACCAGAGCAGTCTGTTCCACCTCTGACTACTCCAGTAGCTGCACCAGCCGCAGCTGTACCCCTACCAGCGACAATTCCCACTGTGCCAGTTGCATCTGCTAGAGAGGCGTCACAGATGACAGAGGCTGAGTAGGAGCGGATAACCGATAGGTTGGCTCGTTTCCGTCGTTTTGATTCACCGACCTATGACGGCAGCTGCATGGAGCCCTGGGTTGTAGAGGGCTGAGTCAGCATGATGGAGAAACTATTTGAGGATTTGCTTATTCCTGAGCAGGAGCAAGTACACCTGGGAGTTCACTGCTTGGCCGGCGATGCATATTCTTGGTGGAGGAGGATGAGGCGAGACCATGGGTTAGTGGCTTTGCAAATGAGATAGGATGAGTTCTGTGGAATGCTGTATGGGATGTATTTTCCAAACAGTGTGAAACAGAAACTCAAGGAGGATCTGAAGAGGCTACAGCAGGGAGAGTGAGCGGTTCAGGAGTACATCCGTGAGTTTACTCGACTCCTGAACTGTGTTCCATTTGTAACCAGAGCAGTCACTCCTTTGTATTTGCACGGCGTACCAATAGCTACATCAGGATCACAACGACAACTTACATTCACCAATCAACATCCAATATATGCGATGCATTTTCATACAGCTAGCGATCCTTAGAGATGATGCATGTCTCTAAACACTCCTTAGACACTGGATGATGCAATGCACAATACAACAAGCATCTTATTTAAAAGTGCTCCCCACCCGAAAGCTTTGTTTTTAAACTCTAATTCAATCATTCACAAAAACCCTTCGAAAACCTTTTTAAAACTGTTTTCCACTCGGAAACTCCATTTTGAAAACCGACTACCTCGAGGTGTAGAAAACCACGATGCGTAAATACATAAATACGAGAACCAAATATCCATAAAATCAAAACCACAGATCCACAAATCTCTAATCATGTGCATAACGGAAATCACCAACTCAAGCAAGTTCACGAGATTCAAACATTCAGGGGATCATCTAACTGAACCATTTATTATAAATTATTAAATACAAAAAATAAAATATAACTCGGGTGACGGTTGCTACTGCCGACTAGCTAGATCGTTCTCCCGTCAAGCCCAAATACCAACTCCTCGCCCGAGCCACCTGGGAGAATGGTCGGTGAGAAACCACAATCAAGGTTTCCCAGTGGGTACAACAGAGCCACGAAGTTAAGTCGTAATCACCGAAAACCAAAGGAGATAGAACAACAGATATGTATATGATATGATATAAGAGCAACTACAGTAGTAATAGAAACATGATAATAACTGAGCAAGAACGAAAACTACTACTGTAATAAAAACTCAACTGAACGGATGCCTCAAGGGTAAATAGTCCAAAATCAAACCCAATCCGATACTGCTATATTGGTACGCAGACCTGAAGCGTTGCCTGTCACAGAGCAGACACTGCCAATGATTCATGCGTCTACCGACGACCTATCCGAATACGTACACTCCTTGGTTGGTGGCCAAACTAACATGGTGTCTAGAATACACAGTTCTATGACTAAATCATGCTGATGTGCTCAAAACGAAAACCAGCAAAAAGAGACCGATGCCTTAGCCGAAGCTAGGTGCAAGGGCGTACAATGCCGAACCACGATCAGCCAGATCGAAACACACGACAAAGGAGTCAATGTGTTGCCTGAACCCAAGGTCCACAGATATACAGTATATATGCAAGCCTGCTCTACATGTCTATCCATAACTATCATAATGCAATCAACGAGATATAGATGAACGAACGATAAACAAACAACTGACATATAGAGACTACAATGCTGAAATAGAAGAATAGAGGAAGGTGAAATGATCTCACCGACTACCAGGTCGAAGCACCCACCTATCACTGTCGCGTCGAAAAAACTGGGTGCGCAACAAGTCAGCCAGACCTACGAAGATCCACCGGGTCAGTATCCAACCCACTTACCTAAAGTACACAGCTCACAAACCCCCACACAAATCCCCAAAATCGGTTTTTCAAAACCGATCACCGTAACTCGCCGGAAGTCCTGAAAACCACACCGGGACGCCATAGGGACCTACTAAGTGTCCCGAAACTCACCAACTCGTGACTCGAGTCACTTGCTGCCATAGAACACACCGATTTTGGATGTCTTGGCAGCAAACACGAGGTTACACAACTCAACAATTATCGCCGAATAATTATTCGGATCCGGGTTCCCGGAAGTGTCTATTTCGACACCGGAACCCACCGTCGCTCACCCGTCATCTCCGAACCCACGATATGACGATGGTGACCAACCGACAAGGCTCAGCGACAACTCACAAGGCAACCAACCGACGTCGAAAACAATCCGAATCGAAACCACGTTCTTTCGGCGAATTTCGTCGAAAAACGCACCGAAATCGACTTTCGATTTCCGCGAAGGCTAACGGACCTTGGACAATCAGTCCAGAGGTCACCACACACACACACACACACACACTGCCCACAGTAGCCACAAGGTTCACAATTGCATAAAAGTCCCTATATTTACATAAAATCTATCATTTTATGTAAATCGGGTGACTTTGTGGCTCGTTAACACAAACCGTGGACTTCCAAAGTCCGCCAAGACACGTACTGACAGGTCTCGACATGCCGGAGGCCGTGCTCATGATTCGAAGCACAACAGCTCACTGTGGGAGGCGCAGGAGCAACCCGAAAATTCTGCGAACAGCGCGCAGTCGAGGAAAATCACGCCGAACAGGCCGATACGGCATTCGTTGATCCAAAGTAAGGTGAGCACTGTGATCAGCATGACAGAGAGAACAAACCCACGATTTTGTTTCGCTTCGTTTGGTCACGGATTCGTGACGAAATCCAATCTCTCTCCGAATGGCGAAATGACGCACAAATACATACAATACATGTATTTTTCAGATTTCTCAAAATTCATGCGTCAAACTCAAAATCCGTCAGCGCCATTGGTTCCAGGATAGCTGAATCATTCGAAACGAGCTATTGGATCGCTATGAACGGAGTCCGATTCGCGCCGGAAGCCAACTCTACACATTGGCCTCTCTGGAAAATCGAGTTACTATTCACTTTAAGTGAAAACTGAAGATCGCATAAAATCTCCGTTCTAACTCATTTTCTCCCGAAACTTGACGAGTGCATTTGTAATTAAATTACACACAAAAATCATCAATAGAGAGTTTAACTATACTGCCAAAATCTCAGTCCTTATGCTTTTGGCTCCTTTATGGACTGCGAAAAAATTGCATTATATATAGTGAAAAAGTTTGATAAGAAAATATTTTATCTATTTTCGTAAATAATATCATATTGTGCTGATTACTATAGGCCAATTAAAATATAATTTTGTTGTCCTACTAAAAAAATGGAGAAGCACGTAGTTCTATATGTTTTAGTCTCATCTATTTTTATCCAATAACTTTAGGTAGCTCTCAATATCAAATAGACCTCTGGTTGATAATATATAATGAGCAGTGCTTTAATATTTTTTATTTTATTCATCATTCATTTGTTCATAATGGAAGGTTCAGATTAACTTATAGAAATTAATTGACTGGATATAAGCCTTAAATATTGGGGTGGCACCAGTTACCCGGTACCCACACAGAGGGTTAATTTTGCCCCACTATATAAGGAGCGAAATTAACATATTCCAATCTCTTATCTAAAAAATATTTGCTTGCACCAGGTGCATCCTACATTTCGTGGGCCACTAAAATTATAGCTATTCATATCTTATTTTAATCAAATGATTCAAATATCAAATAAAAAATATAACAAGTTTAAAATATTTAGAATTAAAAGCTTAAATGGGATTATGATGGATGGTGAGTGTTAGTTGGTGCATGATAAATATAAATACATCAAATACAAGATATAATTTTTCCAACAACATGGGAGTTTTTTTTTTTAGGAAAAGGCAAAAGAATGCAGGGATATCCCCTACACAATTGCTAATTGTAAGGTGTTCCTTATACTTGTCATTCAAAATATTTAGTCTCAGAACTATCATATATATATATATAGAGAGAGAGAGAGAGAGAAAGAGAGAATCCGACTACTATATTCTTATAAGTATAGAGCCTCTTGTACTCATAAGTTTTTGGCCGTTTGATCTACCCTTTAATTATTTTACCTGTTAGATTATACTATTCAGCCAACCACCCATTCAACCCTAGGGGGCCCAATATCAACCTAACCGAAACCACTGGCATCCTAACCGCACATTTTTTCATCAGAACGGCCGAAAAGTTATGAGTACAAAGGGCTCTATAGTTATATGAGAATAGTAACCCCAGCCTATATATATATATATAGAATTGAGCTCCTATGCTTTTAAAAGTACCAAGTCATTGGTACTTGTAAGTTTTCGGCCCTTGGATTAAAAGATGTGCGGTTATGATAATGTGGGCCCCCTAGGGTTGAGTGGGTAGTTGGTTGAATAGTATAATTTAACGGTTGAAAATGATCAAAGACGTAGATCTAACGGTAAAAAACTTACAAGTACCAAATGTTTGTGCTTTTACAAGCACCGTAGCCGGACTCTATATATATATATATATATATATATACTATACTCTTATGAGTATAGAATCCCTTGTACTCATAAATTTTTAACCATTGATTGATGGGATGTGTGGTTAGGATGATGGCGGTCCCCACTTAGAATGATAATGGTCCTCTAGGGTTGAGTGAGTAGTTGGTTGAATAGTATGATCTAACGGGTGGAAATGATAAGGGAATAAATCTAAGGGCTGAAAATTTATGAGTATAAGGGAGCCAATACTCATAAAAGTATAGTAGCCGGACTCTATATATATATAGAGTCCGGCTATCATCCTAACCACACATCCCACTCAACCCTAGGGGACTACTATCATTCTAAGTAGGGACCGCCATCATCCTAACCACACATCCCATCAATCAACGGTTAAAAATTTATGAGTACAAGGGATTCTATACTCATAAGAGTATAGTAATTATAATCTCTAGTGATTAAAAAATCTATATTTTGCAAAATAATTATGTTATTTTTTTTGTAAGTTGTCTCAATTATTGTAGTATAATTAAATTAAGCAAGAACATGGAGGCTTTTTTATAATACAAAATAAATTTTTAAAAAAATTAAAACTAAAGTGTAATGTTTGTTGAGGTTCAGAAATTATTGTCTCACTCTAGTAATCCCACATCGAATAGGAATGGGGATAAGATTGGGTATATAAGAGACTTAGAAATTAGTAATAATAATTGAGCTTAAGCATTTTGGGTCCGTTACATTTGGTATCAAAGCCGGTTTACTAGCCGGAAATGTGTGGCGAGTCTCGGCTGCAGAAATATGTGGCGAGTCTCGGCTGAGCCAAGGTTAGAAAGACAAGGTGATCAGCTATACTGGAGTCTGAATGACAAGGCTGACACGAGGATGTTAGGGCCTTAACGGGGGTAGTCTGTCACACCCCTATAATCCCACATCGGATAGGAATGGGAATGTGATTGGGTATATAAGAGATTTATGCACCTCAATAATTCCACATCGAATAGGAATGAGAATGTGATTGAGTATATAAGAGATTTATTAGGCACTAGTAATAATAATTGGGCTAAAACATTTTGGGCCGGTGTTGAGCCCAGGTCGTTACAATTATAGTATGAAAATTGAAAGTACAAGGATCTGCTTATAAGTTTGTGATAGTCATCGCCTGGTGATCTTGGGTAGTATATCGCCTGGTAATCTTGGGCTATGTATGTGATTGGACTGATGAGGACGTCGGGGCCTTAACGGGGGAAGTCTGTCACACCCCAATAATCTCACATCGGATAGGAATAAGAATATGATTGAATATATAAGAGATTTGCTTAAGCATTTTGGGCTGGTGTGTGGGCTCAGGTCGTTACAATTATTATAGTATGAAAATTGAAAGTACAAAGATTTGCTTATAAATTTGTGATAGTACAAGGGACTATCCAATGTTTTTATCCAAAAAATGTCATTAACAATTAAGTGAGACCGGTTTCATCGGTTGATAGTAAAGTTACAACGATAAAACAATACAGGAACATTCTTAATATATAATTAGTATGTCCATAGGGCTTGATCTTTTTCCTTTGCAAAAAAGAAAAAAAAAAAGAAAAAGATTCAAACTGAAGTCAATATTGTTTTGATTAGTTAAGTTCATCCAAATCAAGCTAATTTGATGTAATTTGGTATGATATTACTTGGGTTGTATCCTATGCTTAGATCCAACCATTATTCAAATCTTGATTAGACTTGAACCTTGCATGTGTGGTTGACTCCAATCCATAGGTGAGAGGAGAGAGAGAGAGCCAACGAGTGAGAGGCAGCGAGAGGTGAAAGGAAGACAACTACTACCAGCCTCCAAATATTTTCACTGCTGATCCTTTTCTAAGTCCCCTCATTCCATCACGAATTGAATGACCATTTTCTTCTTCTAAATTCAATCTTTACTAGTGAAGGCACCCGCGCGTTGCGGCAGACTGCTTCTATAGAAGTAAACAATCATCAGTATTCTAAATAGTGTGGGAACAGAAAAAAAAAAAAAAGACAAAGAAAAAGAAAAAAGGGAAGAAAAGAAGAGGTAGAAGTAAAAGAAAGGAAAAAAAAAAGAATACTAAATACATACCAAATAAGAGTATGAATAATTAGAAAAAACCTAATAACCTAAGAGAGCAGGGTGAGTTCCAAAAATATAAGGCAAAATTGTATGGCAATATATTTCGAAAACAAAATAAATAAACAAATAAATGATTGTTTGACTTTCAGTTAACTTAAACTTTGAAAAAAGTTCAACAGATCTAACAACAAAACCAACACTAATAGAAATAGAAGGCGAACAAAAGGAACTCAAGAATGGACTAACTCGAAAGAAAAAAAAAATACAGCAACAACAGCAACAGAAAGAGTAGTAAAATAGTAAATAGGAATAAAATACCAAATAACGTCAAAGACAGTTTGTATTGGTAAATGAGTTCAAATATGAAGCAATGCATCAGTTGGCACAACTGTTTAAGCTCTTTCACACTTTTTTATTTAGACAGCAAATTTATTGTACACCATAAGAAATAGATCTCCTAGTATATATTAGATGCATAACAGATGCTCAATATTCTTCAGTGTGTTCAAAGAGCTTCTCACCCAAAAGGCTGCATTGAAGCCCCACCCAAACAATTTGTGCCAAATACTAAATAGGAAAATAATACAAATAATATCATCATCATAAGCAGTAAAAAAATTAATTATAAATGAGCTTAGGTAGTAAGAATCGTGTCATTATTTCTTCCATTCAATATTGACTTGTCAATTTTGAAGGAATAATAACAGCAAGAGTTACCATTTGGACATCAAATTTGGACTGCTATCTGAGCTACTTTGTTCTTTACCTTTTTTATATTCATCGTTATCAATCGCTACTGGTTAACAATGTAACTTCTTGCACCTTGTTGATAGAGGACTGGAGAACTGAACAAATATAAAAAATAAATATTACAGTATTTGAATTCAGAACTATATAATCTAGTACAACTTTGAATGAAACAAAGAAAAGAATATAAATGAGAACCAACACAATCGAATAAGAAAGTATATAATTCCGTACATTATAATATTTCTTCTTCATTGGCTTATTTTCCTGAAAACTTGTAAACATAGGGAATCGAATATCAGTAGAAAAGTTTTGGAAAAACTGTGAAACATTTTACAACCCAAAAAGGATATTGAATAAGAAAGAACACAACTTTATTCATTATGACTTCTCTTTCTCATTAATACATTGTTCTGAAAATTTACAAACTAAGTGAATTAATCGGACATTCAAAGAAAAGCACTGAAAAAACGCATGAAAATTTTCAAAATCCAAAATAGATATCATATTCTACAGATGTACATAATAGCTTTGGTTCTTCGGTTGCTCATTCACCTGAAAATTCATCAGCAAAGCGAATTGTTTAACATAAAAGTATTGACAAAATAGACGATAATGCTTGTATTTGACCCTCATCTTTGATTGTCTAACTATTTTTGCTTTTTTTGTTAACAGATTCCCCTTCCATAATATTAACCATCTGCCCTCATCTTTCTTTGTAGGACATATTATGATGTACAAATACTTTCTATATATAAAACTCATCGTATGCTTTTAGAATTTTGAGCAAATTATGCATTTGTACTTTCTTTTAAGTGACACAAATTTATGCATAAGCATGTAAATTTTATCTTTAGTTTTCTTTTTGTCGTTTGTTCTTTTAGTATTCAATGTTTATTAGGTGAATCAACTGTAAATAATCCTAAAATAAGACAACATTGAATTAAATTAATTCTACATCTGCATGTTTAAGTATGCACCAACTCACAATTAAGTTTCCCAAATAAATGTTAAAAATTATAATGAACCTGATATGACTTGGAGAGCCGAATCCTTATTCATTAAGAATTAAATTTACTATATCATCTAATTATTTTTACTAAAAAAATATCGTGTTACTAAAAGTCAAAAGAGGAGAGGCTAAAGATGTTAATTGCTTGATAGAAAATTTCAGCTTCTGACAGAGCAAGAATTGTCTAATTAACTATGAAAATAGAACCTCTCATAATTTGATCTACTTTGCAGCATAGCCCACGTCGACACTTACATTTTAGCTTACCATGTCATACAATAACAGCAAATTCAGGTTTCTAACAAAGCAAAGCTTGGTAAAATTCTACCTTTCTTCCCTAATTAAATAGATGACAAAAAAAAGTAGATCTAGTTCTAAAAATCCATCAAGAACTCAAAAAATTACGTCACTAAGAATTCCATACCTATATCACATTAGCCCAATCATCCTAAATGGAGTGAACACTTCACCACCTTTCTAAGGAATGAAGCTGCTTCAAAATTGTAAAGATGTGTTACATGTTTCTAATATACAATTTGAAGAATCTTAAAACTGTTAGTTCGCATACTGAAGTATGTATCAATAATGCAAAAAAATAGTATTAGCCATTTATTTGACAAAAAAAAAGGTACGTCGGTTTATCAAATCTCTCTTTGAGAAAAAAAAAAAAATGGTCGAAGCACACAATTCTTCCTCAACTTTTCTTGTTTTACCACTCTCTTCGGAAAAAAAAAAAAAAGATTGGCCGACGCACACCCATCCTCAACTTACCGACATGTTATAATGTTGTAGCAACTGTAGCATTTTCATAATATAGACATGAGTAATCTAAGACTATGTTTCTACCAATTGAGAAAGAATTCAAATAAAAAAAGAACATATTAGGGATTTTAAGGACCTCTTTCACAGTATGAAGACAATAAGATATTAAAAGGCAATTCAACTGTTCTATAGCCAGATTTAGCTATTTTTCATAATATCAAACCTTAAACACTTCAATTTAGATCTAGTAAAAAGATTCATATTCAATTTCTCTCCAAAAACTGCAATTTTTTCAAAAGTGATCTCAGGTTCAACAAAAGTTCATTTTTCATCGAAAAATTTTATTTTTATTTGCAAATTTACATAAAAAAAAATCCTTTCTAAATCCCCCAAGACCCATTTTATATTATTTTTTATCCTCATTTTCATACAATTTTAACCGCAATTTCTTCAAGAAAAAACATATCAAAAATAGATCAATACTCCTATCTAGAACTACTCCAAATTCACTTCATATTATTTCCCATCTTATTTTTTCCTTAAAAATTCCACCTTTATCCCCTAATCAACATCTAAATCTCCTCTATAACCCCACGAAATTGATTTTTTGTTGTTTCTTATCATCGTTGTCATACAATTTTAGCCACAATTTGAAAAAACCTCCATCACTAATACCAAAATGCTGGATGTATACAAAAGAAAAATATCCAATTCCTACTAAAAATCTAATCTTAATACTCTAATTTGCACCAAATCACATTAAAAGTTCTTAAAAGTATCAAACTGTCAAGAAAAAATGGGCAAGATCAGGGAGAGATCTGGGACCTTTAAACTGGTAGCCATGTAGCCAGAGTAGCAGATTTACCTATATTGATATAAACATCCAAAAGGTAGTTAAGAGGAATGAAAACAAAAACAATTTTCGATAATTTAACGGGAAGACAATTGAATTCCAAAGGCAGAATAAATTACCAAAACTAAATGAAATACAAATAACGATGACAAAGATAATTATGTAATATTTAATGTAGATAAGAAAGCCAAATTCTAGAAACAAACGGATAAATATCATGACTAATAAAATTTGTTGACCCATGAATACGGAAACAACTCTCCACCTCCCGAAACCACTTGCAGTTGCACCTACGCAACAGTCAAAAAATCACTAATCGATTAAAAAAATAATTCACAATGAGGTCTGTAAAATTACTGAGCACAAAATTAAAAAGAAAAGTTCAAAAATTTGACAAAACTAAGAAAATATATTTCAATAGTATCACATATACTATGAAACCAAATAAATATTCATAATTGAAAATGGAAGAAAAAATCTCCCTTTTTTTTTGGACGACTTCAAAATGACCAAATCCAGATCTTGATCCGGGGCTTACACTTGGCGATCGATAAATGCGAGCAGTTGCTCATGCTTCATGAAAAATTCATGTAAAGCCTAAGAAAATAAATTGGTCAAAAAACATCAACATGGGTTAATTCCTAATGGACATAAAAGTGTTGGATGTGGCCCATGTGATATATTCAAGCCGATCCATAAAGATACGGTCAATCTATTTAAGTCGATCTATAAAGATATTTTAGATCTTACGGTTAGGATGTATCTAGACACGTCCTTGATGGACGGACGTGATTTAACATCCTTACATTAAGTTATATATAAATATGTAACATACGGGAGTCCCGGTCTAACCCTAATCCAATTGTCTGTGACGGCTCCATCTCCGGGGATAAGGGAATTTGACTCGAAACGTCCCGTCTTCTTGCAGATCACAAACGAGGACGAACCACGAGAAAGGATCACCGCTTACAAATCGGGTATAGAAATCGAAATCATGGCAGAAGGTACGATCTAGTTTCTCATAAAGTTTCTAACATGTGGTATCAGAGCCAAAACCTTTTGCCGGATTTTCGTTTCTTTCCGGATTTCATTTGGTTTTCTTTTCATTAAAGAAAAATAAATAAATAAATTCGTCGATGATTTGTGTTAACGGTAACGTCGGATCGGCGTTCGGAAGAACGGCGTTACCGGCCCGATCGCATTGAGCGATTAAGAAGCGATTAAAAAAAAAAAAAAAAAAAAAAAAAAAAAAAAAAAAAANGTTTCTTTCCGGATTTCATTTGGTTTTCTTTTCATTAAAGAAAAATAAATAAATAAATTCGTCGATGATTTGTGTTAACGGTAACGTCGGATCGGCGTTCGGAAGAACGGCGTTACCGGCCCGATCGCATTGAGCGATTAAGAAGCGATTAAAAAAAAAAAAAAAAGAGATGGGGCGGCGTGGCGGACTTGCGCCACCACGCCACCCGGCCGCACAAGGCGCGGGCCACAAAGGACCGCACTAGGCAGCCCGTAATGGGGCTGCCTAGGTGGCAGTCAAACCAAAAAAAAATAATAATAAAAAAAAAAAAAAATTCATTGAGGCCGTACGGAGCAGCCCCATTAGGAGCTGCCTGGGTGGTGATCAAACATTGACAGAATAAAATTTATTTATTTATTTGTTTTTAATGAAAAGATTATAGTTTTGGTTAATAATTTTCTTTGCAATGTGACTTATTTTAGAGGAAGTCTATATATTAAAGTTATGTATAACTTTTAGTATTTGTTATATATAATTTCTGTTCTACTCGTTTGTTTATTCATGATATAAAGTAGTATGTTTAGTTTAATATTTTACAGTATATTTTTGCATTATTACTCTAAACATATATAAGGTGATCATGAAAATTTTAGAGTAGAGAATATAGACTTCATACAGTTTACAAATTTTTGAGTCACATAAAGTTGTAAAGAAAATTACTTTGGACTTTTATCTTTCTGCTGCGTTTTGGAATAATGTGAAATTTTCGGTCATTCAATATCATATAAAGGTTAATGTGAGATTAATTATGTCTAGGAGTAGCCACAGCATCCTAGTCATGATATTTGATCACTTATGGTATTTTTATAAGATGATATTGATTTAAAGTTAACCCGAAAATTCATATGGATTCCTAATTTATTTATTAAATAGTCATTCAATGTCAAATAAGGTTATTTGTATTTTTCATTATACTCAGGAGTAGCCACAGCATCCTATAGATAATGAAAAATATATAAGGTATTACTGATATTGAATTAAAGTTTGACTATTTATTGCAGTCAAATAAATTAATTTTCTGAATGTTGACTGGAATAAGATAGTGGATTGAATTTCTAGATAGCGAGTTTTCCTATGCCCACAGGTACAGAAATCTTGTTGTTTAGAAATTAGTTTTCTGCTAGTCTTATTATTAAAGTAGATGAATTCTATGCGTGTAGCACCTCTGCCCACAGGAAGGTAGAATTTATCTAATCTAAAGATTATTATCTTATAGTAGGCGATAAAGTTCAATATTTTCTTTGTTTTTGCAGCTTCTTCCTCTACTGCATTTCTTAATGATGTTTCTCGTATTCCTATGCTTACTGGGGACAATTATTCTGATTGGAAAGAAATTATTTCTTTTACTTTGGGTTATATGGATTTAGACTTGGCTCTGCGCGCTGAGCAACCGCCTAAGGTAGTGGGGCCAATGACTCCACAGCAGGAATCCGCGTAGGAAAAGTGGGAGCGATCCAACCGCTTAAGTTTGATGCTCATAAAGTCTAGAGTATCAAAAAGTATAAGGGGATCAATTCCAGAATGTGATAAAGCCAAGGATTACCTAAAGGCCATTGAGGAGCAGTTTGTCAGCTCCGATAAAGCTTTGGCGAGCACGCTGATGAAGCGACTTTCGGGCATTCAGTACAATCGAGTCAAGGGTGTGCGCGAGCATATCATGGAGATGCGGAACATAGCTGCTCAACTGAAGGTTTTAAAAGTTGAGATCTCCAACACCTTTTTAGTCCATCTAATTCTAAACTCATTACCGTCTGAGTTTGACCCTTTTAAGATCTCTTATAACACACATAAGGATGAATGGTCAATAAATGAATTATTGACCATGTGTGTTCAAGAAGAGGAGAGACTTAAGCAGGAGAAGCCGGAAATTATAACGAAATCTGTTAATCTGGCGACTCAGCGCAAGAAGGGAAAGAATAAGGGTGCCTCTAATTACAAGAAGCCAGAGCAATTGCCAATAAAGAATTCTGGCAAGAAAGATCAATGCTTTTTTTGTAAAAAGAAAGGGCACATGAAAAGGGACTGTTTGAAGTATAAAGCTTGGCTCGAAAAGAAAGGTACTGAAACTATCTATATTTGTTATGAATCTCATTTAGTTAATGTTCCTAAAAACACATGGTGGATTGACTCTGGAACTACTGTACATATTTCAAATACCATACAGGGTTTTCATAATCTAACGATGTTAAAGCCAAATGAAAGGATTTTAATTAGCGGAGAAGGAAATAAATCTCAAGTTGAAGCCGTAGGAAAGTTTATTTTAGAACTTAAAACTGGTTTCATACTTGAACTTGAGGATACTTTTTATGTTCCTAAATTTTCTAGAAATTTAGTTTCTGTTTCTAAATTGAGAAATAAAGGTTTCAAATTTTTATTTGAAAATGAATCTTTTACTATGTTCTCCGATAATATTATTGTTGGCAATGGTTGTTTGGTAGATGATTTGTACAAATTTAATTTGAGTCAATCTTTTGAAAATAATTTTAATGTTGATCATGACATTGGTGTTAAAAGGAACATTATTAAAGAAAACTCCTCCTATTTATGGCACAAGCGTTTAGCTCATATCTCTTTAGAGAGAATAAAGAGGTTGGTAAAAGAAAAGATCTTACAAGATCTTGACTTTACCGATTTTGGTACTTGTGTGGAATGCATAAAGGGAAAGCATACTAACACAAATACCACTAAAGGTGCCAGAAGGAGTTCTGAAATTCTTGAGATCATACATACAGATATCTGTGGACCTTTTCCTACTCCTTGTTTCAACGGTCAGAGATATTTTATCTCATTTATTGATGACCATTCAAGATATATGTATCTCTATCTCTTATTTGAAAAAGCTGAGGCTCTTGATGCTTTTAAAGCTTATAAGGTTGAGGTAGAGAAACAATTGGATAGGAAAATCAAGATTGTAAGGTCCGACAGAGGGGGTGAGTATTATGGAAGACATACGGATAAAGGTCAAATGATCGGTCCATTTGGTCAATTCCTCAAAGGTGAAGGCATCATTGCACAGTATACGATGCCTGGCACGCCTCAGCAAAATGGCGTTGCCGAAAGGAGGAATAGAACACTCATGGACATGGTAAGGAGCATGATTAGTAGCTCTTGTCTTCCATCTTCTCTTTGGAGTGAAGCACTAAAGACAGCGGTGTATATTTTAAATAGGATTCCATCGAAGGCTATTTCCAAAACTCCTTTCGAGTTATGGAAAGGATGGAAACCTAGTTTAAATCACCTGCACGTATGGGGATGTCCAGCTGAGGTGAGGGTTTATAATCCACACATAAAGAAATTGGACCCTCGAACAGTCAGTGGATATTTCATTGGCTATGCGGTAAACTCCAAAGGATTCAGGTTCTATTGTCCAAATCACCCATCCAAGATAGTTGAGGCCAGGAATGCTAAATTTCTTGAGGATTCTGAAACTAGTGGGAGTGTTGTTCCTCAAAAGATGGATTTTGAGGAAATAAGGGATTCAACTGGTTATCCATCAACAGATAATAATTTAGTTGCTCTACCAGGAGGTCAATTTGACCATAATGGAGATCAATTAATTTTAGAGCATGAAAATGCTGAACCAGTTGAACCTCCCCATGAAGAGCTGTCCCAAGAGGAACAGATAATTATAGAGCCAGCTGCACAGAATAATGAAAATCTGCAGGAAGAGGTTGGCTTAAGAAGATCCTCAAGACAAAGGAGATCGGCGATTCCTGATGATTATGTAGTCTATCTTCAGGAGTCTGACTTTGATGTTGGACACCATAAAGACCCATGGACGTTTTCAGAAGCCATGCAGGGAGATAAATCCTCCCTATGGTATGATGCCATGAAGGAAGAGATGAAATCTATGACGGATAACAAAGTTTGGGATCTCGTTGAGTTACCACAAGGAGTTAAAGCCATTGGCTGTAAATGGGTCTTCAAGACCAAAAGAGACTCTTTAGGTAACATAGAACGATATAAGGTCAGACTTGTTGCCAAAGGTTTCACTCAGAAAGAAGGCATTGATTATCATGAAACCTTCTCTCCGGTATCAAAGAAGGATTCATTAAGAATTATCATGGTTTTGGTAGCTCATTTCGATTTAGAGTTACATCAAATGGATGTGAAAACGGCATTTCTAAATGGGGATATAGAGGAGATAGTCTATATGCAACAGCCCGAAGGTTTCAGCATAGATGAAAGTAATCACCTTGTTTGCAGACTAAAGAAATCTGTATACGGACTTAAACAGGCTTCCCGTCAGTGGTATATCAAGTTCCATAATGTAATTACTACATTCGGTTATGTAGAAAATATTGTGGATCAATGCATATATCTTAAGGTTAGTGGGAGTAAGTATATTTTCTTAGTTCTGTATGTGGATGATATTCTGCTTGCAAGTAGTGATTTGAATTTGCTTAAAGAGACCAAAGTTTTTCTTTCTAAGAATTTTGAGATGAAGGATATGGGTGAAGCCTCTTTTGTCATTGGCATAAAGATTCACAGAAATAGATCTCAAAGGATTTTGGGTCTATCTCAGAAAGCCTACATCGAAAGAGTTCTAGAAAGATTTAATATGGCAAACTTTGCACCTACAGCTGCACCTATTATAAAAGGTGACAGGTTCAATCAGAAACAGTGTCCTCAGAATGATTTAGAACGAGAACATATGAAGAGCATACCCTATGCCTCTGCAGTAGGGAGCTTAATGTATGCGCAGGTCTGTACCAGACCTGATATAGCTTATGCAGTGGGGATGTTGGGTAGATACCAAAGCAACCCTGGCCTTGATCATTGGAAAGCTGCAAAGAAGGTTATGCGATATTTACAAGGAACAAAGGATTATATGCTTACCTACAGACATTCTGACCATCTTGAGGTGGTTGGATATTCGGACTCTGATTTTGCTGGATGCGTGGATTCTAGAAAGTCCACATCAGGATATATTTTCTTACTTGCTCAAGGTGCTATATCTTGGAGGAGCACTAAGCAAGATACAGTTGCTACATCCACTATGGAGGCAGAGTTCATCGCTTGCTATGAGGCTTCGTCACAGGCTTTATGGCTGAGAAATTTTATCTCAGGTTTAAGAGTTGTCGATTCTATCTGAAGGCCAATTAAGATTTATTGCGACAACTCTGCTGCAGTGTTCTTTGCCAAGAATAGTCGAGTTACAGATCGCAGCAAACATATCGATATAAAGTATCTTGCTGTGAAGGAATACAACAAGAAGAAGGTGGATATCCAACACATTGGGACCGAGAGGATGATTGCTGATCCTATGACTAAAGCATTGCCGGCAAATAAATTCAAGGATCATATTCATCATATGGGTATCTTGAATCCATTTACAGTTTAAGTGTTTTCTTCTTGTATAAAGACTTTAAAGACTATTTTTATTTGAATAAGAACACATTTTGGTTTTTGCACATATGCGCATAAAGTTATTTTTGTACATTAAAGTTTTATTGTGCACTAAAGTGGGACTCTGAGTTGAACTTATAATAAGTTCATACGGTTGTAACTCATAAAGTTATTTGATTAAGAAATTTGTACTTTTGATACATGGAAGGAAGTGTTCATCTTTTGGGGCATAACCGCTATGATCAAAGTATTGTGATTTCTTGGTCGAGTGGGAGATTTTGACTGTATAATTTAGTTGGTACCTAATAAAGTTTTTGTATCGCCTATACGGTAATAAATATATCACTAGGCCAAGTGGGAGAATGTTGGATGTGGCCCACGTGATATATTCAAGGCGATCCATAAAGATACGGTCAATCTATTCAAGTCGATCTATAAAGATATTTTAGATCTTACGGATAGGATGTATCTGGACACGTCCTTGATGGACGGACGTGATTTAACATCCTCACATTAAGTTATATATAAATATGTAACATACGGGAATCCCGGTCTAACCCTAATCCAATTGTCTGTGACGGCTCCATCTCCGGGGATAAGGGAATTAGACTCGAAACGTCCCGTCTTCCTGCAGATCACAAACGAGGACGAACCACGAGAAAGGATCACCGCTTACAAATCGGGTACAGAAATCGAAATCATGGCAGAAGGTACNCCGGTCTCTCCCTGTGTGGGACCGGTCTCTCACTGCGTAGACGCGCTCGGGGACCGGTCTCGCCCGCCAGGGACCGGTTGCCTCAGGGCTGCCGCAGCACTGCTCACTGGGGGACCGGTCTCTCCTTCCAGGGACCGGTCCCCGAGAGTAAAAACTCTCAGGACCAAACCAAAACTCAGGTTTTCGAACTTCTTAGGTCGAAAAGCATTCTATAACTCTCCACCAAGTGTGGAAAAGCTCGAAATACATCCAAACACTCGAACCTCGCAATTTACAAAGGTCCAGTGTGCTACAGTAGTCCTATATATAAGATATAATAGGGCTAAGTCTCTTAACCCGACTATAATAAAAAGGTTAAACGAGTTAAGTACGGTAGGACTAGAGTAGTGTGAGACCCTATATATAATATTTAATAGGGCTAAAAACTCTTAAATCAGCTATAACATTTTGGATAGTGGCTAAACCCAAAATGATAAAAGAGTTAAGCGTGTTAAGGCTAGGATAGTCCTAGAATGGATGACACCTTAGAAAGTTGGGGCGTCACAAGTAATTCTTGGATGAGTGATCCCTTAGTGTCACGCCCCGGATTACTCGATTCCCTGGGCATGCCAACAGACCCGCCGTATACAAAGAAGTTTTTTCTGTATACGAAATGAAGCTGTAACTGTACCTGTAATAATACAACACTACAACTAGTAGTATAGAGCTGCTAGGAAAAAGAACATGAGTATATAATAAAAATGGATCAGTACATACCCAGTATCCTAGTACAAAAACACTCACTCCAGCGAGGTATAACATCAGTATGTAATAAACCAAAAACTACAATTACCTGTAGCCGGTACTCCACTAGCTCTGGCTCATCTGGTAGGGCTCTAACTCGCGACGCCCTTGCCACGATCAGGATCAGCAGCAGCCGACGACGACGGCTCTGCAAAACGAAAAGGAACAACTGGGCGTGAGAACTACTGTAAAAACGAGTAGTCCTCAGTGGGTGCCGCCCTCAATATCATCGGTTCATCAACTAAGTCTACAGAAGGGAGCTGGGATAGTACATAATGCTGGAACAAAATCTACAGTTAAGAACCATTATACTATCATGCTCTAATACTAACAATCTGTAGAAAATGTCAATCCTGACGCAATCTCACTCGGGACTGTAACCGTACTCGTCCCAAGGACTGTGAACACACCCGTCCCGCCTGTCGAAGCTAAAGCTACCTCCACACTAAGCAGTCAGTGGATAGCAAGTCCAAATAGGACACCTCGACATCAACGCAGAAGCACTAAGCCCAACTCTGGAGTGGCACTCGTGGGCGCTACCCAACCGAGTATGCAAGTGTATCTCTGTCGAGCTCAATCAGGCTCTCGCAGGCTATAGTCAAGTATACCGGGTCCAACTGGTCTAACAACCAACGAGTCACGTGCCCTCGGCACAATCTGATTCCAAAACGGCAATCTGAGTCCACCGTCAACCCCGACGGCCCCCAACAGTCCGGAACAGTCTGAACACTACTGTAAAAATAGGCTCGGCATCCCAGCTCGAGCGTAACAACAATCTACACTACCTGGGGTATCCACCATGCTGATACTGCGGCGATACCAAATAACAATGGCTCCTAAAGCTAAATCTGGTAGTGTAAGCATATGACGGGTTATATTCGCGGATTTTCTTCTCAGTCAAATCCAAGTCCATATGTATAATTTATCCACCAATAATACTATGCTCCAAATTCAGTTTAGATGTCAAAGACATGAACAATCCACGAATTCGAGCTATTACACATGAAATGCATAACACAAAATATGTATGCCGTTAACCGAGACTTTAGGAGTAGAAATCCGATGATAAACCCACCTCAAACGCTAATCCAACACCGGCGCGACGTCGAAACGGTGGAATCACACGCTCGCTCGGCCTCCAAACGCAGCCACCACAACACTCGTGTGCTCGAACGGCTCTGTGGTGCGACGTCGGCGACGAAACAACTCCACCTGAGAGCTCCTCCACACTCGGTCCAAGCTAGAGAGAGAGAGGGAAGGAAACCAGCAGAAAAACTCTCCCTCAGCTCCTCTCTACGCAAACATATAGGCTGGGGAAGAGGGTGACACAAACGAGGTGAGAAAAGACCAAAAAGCCCTCTCACCTACCCTGGTGTACCGGTACACGAGCAACTGTACCGGTACAAATGGCAACCCGAGAGCNTTTGGGGCATAACCGCTATGATCAAAGTATTGTGATTTCTTGGTCGAGTGGGAGATTTTGACTGTATAATTTAGTTGGTACCTAATAAAGTTTTTGTATCGCCTATACGGTAATAAATATATCACTAGGCCAAGTGGGAGAATGTTGGATGTGGCCCACGTGATATATTCAAGGCGATCCATAAAGATACGGTCAATCTATTCAAGTCGATCTATAAAGATATTTTAGATCTTACGGATAGGATGTATCTGGACACGTCCTTGATGGACGGACGTGATTTAACATCCTCACATTAAGTTATATATAAATATGTAACATACGGGAATCCCGGTCTAACCCTAATCCAATTGTCTGTGACGGCTCCATCTCCGGGGATAAGGGAATTAGACTCGAAACGTCCCGTCTTCCTGCAGATCACAAACGAGGACGAACCACGAGAAAGGATCACCGCTTACAAATCGGGTACAGAAATCGAAATCATGGCAGAAGGTACGATCTAGTTTCTTATAAAGTTTCTAACAAAAAGGAGATAAAAAATTTAAGAGATGATTAATTTTTTAATGAACAATTTGACCCAACATCAGCATTGATGCTGTTGCAGATATTTTGTTTCAGCAAAAATTTGGTAAAGTTCTTCAGTTTGGTAAACTAATTCAGATCTAAGAAGCAAAGATTTATGAAACATTTTTCAACTTTTTTAGTAACGATCAGCTAGGCCTATAATTCTTCGTCACGAAGAACAGCAGCATCAAGAGAGAGAGTCTTTTTTCTGCGAAGGCATTTCAAACGGCTTCAACGTGAGGTCGTCGACCTTCTCTTCGAGCTCCCTAAAATTCACTAATCTGATTTTAAAAAAAATTCACAATGAGATCTCTAAAATTACTGAGCACAAAAGAAAAAAAATCAAAAAATTAACAAAACTAAGGAAATGTATTTCAACAGCCTTAAGAAACTAAATAAATATTCATAATTGAAAATGAAAGAAAAAATATTAATAATAATCTCTTCTTCTTCTTTTTTTGGGAAGGGGGGATCTTGATTCGGGGCTTACACACTTGGCAATTGAGGTCGAGAACGTTGCCTTGGCGTTCGTGATTGTGGCGTCGAATCCGCTACACGAAACCCTACTCCCGTTCTGCTTCGACTTGAAGCTCCCAATCTCCATCCTGGCCTTGGCATGGCGGCCGAGGCGGTTGCTGCTGCGGCTGTAGAGGTGGTCGCGGAAGAAGCCCGCGAGGGCATCGAAGGGCGGAGAGGCGAAGGGGGTGGTGGCGGAGGGAGGTGAGGAGGGCGCATGAGCGAGGGAGGGGATGGGGGGACCGCAGCAGTGCGAACGGGCGGATGTGGAAGACAAGGAGAAGGAGAGGGCCAGGGGACGCGAATGCGTATGAAGGAAAAAAATAAATTAATAAATAAAATAAAGAGATGAAGAGATGGAGACGCGTAAGGAGATGAAGAGGTGGATTCAATTAAGATAAGACTTAAGGTAATTATGCCACATGGATTCAATTACGGGGATTAATAGGTTTATATAGATTGCTTCCTCGTCTCATTTCGTCCACCTTTCTATCAGCAACAGGAAGGTAATCTTTTTTCTTTTTATTGCAATTTATTAGGGCCTTTTTTTTTACCCCCTTTTCCTAATTGTTATATCAACTTTATTAGTTTTTTTTTTAAGTAAATCAATTTTTTTTAAAAAAAATCATTGTTTATTTTATGCAAGCTTTTTTTTATTGGAATTTTGATTATATAATATCAAAATCAGTTTATTTATTTCTTTTCTTTTTTCAAATGGATGATTTTTAATTTAAATTGCCCGGAGGCCCTTGATTTTAGACCTTTGTGGAATATTAGTAGATCCAAATGCTGGATGATTGAACAAAATGAAGAAAATCTCAAAATAATTTACAACGCCCAAATTTTAGTTTTTTCCTAATTTTTCTTTTGATATACTACTTTACAATTTATAAAATAACTAAAAAATCCAATTATAACGATTTGAAGGTTTAGCATTGTATATTTTGTGAGACCCTAAGTAGTTGTCACGCCCCGGGACCGGCAAGGCCTTCCCGGTAGCGCGCCAAGACCTGCCATATGTCAACACATATAAGGCGTCTAGAATAAAAGCGGAAGTAAAAGCAACAAATAGTACAAATAGAGTAGTAACCACTAGTGGTATCAGAGCGAGTAAAGTTCTATCATCTAAGCAAGAGTAGAAAAAAAGCATAACTAAACAATAAGAGTAAACATAAGGTAGTACAAATAATATCTCCTCAACAGGAATACAAGGGTCCAAAAGAAGGGTGGCCTCTCTACACAAAAACAGGTACAACACACAACCTCTCACAAAATAAAACTACGAGAGGTAGACCACCAATCAAATCGTCCTCAAAGGAAGCTAGCTCGATGCAACTCCCTTCCCGCGGTCCCTAGCCTCTCCCGGCGTGGAAGGCTCTGAAAGAAAACACAAAACAGAGGGCGTGAGAACTATAATTTATAGTTCCCAGTGGGCAATTACTGACCTCAGCCCAGTGCACCACTAGGCCCCAAAAGAAAGGGTAAGTTTGACAAAAAAAAAGTAACGAGTAAATTGCGTATTAGAAAGNCGAAACAACTCCACCCGAGAGCTCCTCCACACTCGGTCCAAGCTAGAGAGAGAGAGGGAAGGAAACCAGCAGAAAAACTCTCCCTCAGCTCCTCTCTACGCAAACATATAGGCTGGGGAAGAGGGTGACACAAACGAGGTGAGAAAAGACCAAAAAGCCCTCTCACCTACCCTGGTGTACCGGTACACGAGCAACTGTACCGGTACAAATGGCAACCCGAGAGCAGCTGCGCGGAAACAGGCAAAATGTACCAGTACACCTCCGATGCTATATCGGTACAAAATGTGTATCGGTACACCCCTGATGCTGTACCGGTACAACAAGCAGAAAAATCTGCAATTACAGTTTCCAAAGCGAACTCCTGCTCTCGCGTCCCCTACTGAGTCCGTTTTGCGTCTATTTCGCGCCAACGAGACTCGGACTTGTCCCGACACTCTCCAGAGTTGTCGACAAGCCTCAACTGTTGTACACCAGGGATACCACACTTAGGAAGTCGGGCATCATATATTTCAAAATAAGAAGAACGTTAGAGTCTCAATTAAAACTTGAGTAAAATACCAAGAACTTAAATAAACAATTAGAGAAGTCGAAGATGTTAAAGATTTCATTTCAACAATTAAAAGGCTAGCGACTCAAATTGAAACTTGGATAAAAAGTTAAATCTTATTTTAACAATTAGAAGATTAGAGATTTTTTTACTTTTTTGAATAAACATTCTCTATTTCAAGAACTCCTTGTAATTAGGGGTAGCAATTCAGCTCGCATTTTATGAGTGAGCAAGCTTGCGTTCGACTCGAAGCTAACTCAAACTTGGCTCACACTTAATAAATGAGCCGAATACATGTTCAATTTTTTAACTTTTTCTTATAATAAGCTGAGCATGATCTAGGATTTGCTCGTTTTTATTTTGCTTGATATAGCTAATAAATAAAAAATAAATAAGTAAATATTTATATTTATATTTATATTTATATTTGTATTTATATTTATATTTATACTTTTTAAGTCAAAGCGCATACAAAATATCTAAACTTTATTTTCTTGTTCAAACTGTTTAGAAAAGAAAGTTCATTAGTCCAATCTAAATTTCTACCAATTTGATCTTGATGGAAGTGATGGTATTCTTCATTCGTACTTCCTATGAATGATAAAATTGGGTACCTTTGAAACCGTGCCTACCCCTTTTTTTTCTTTTTTTTTCTAATTCATCTCTACTGATGTAGCCAGGTTGCATCTACTTTCTTCTCAAGTGCGATAGCAAAGAGTGCAACGCATAGCATGTGTCAAGGCCAGAAAGTGAGTTTGACCATTTAACGACAATCGCTAAAGTGTAATTCGACCTCACACGTCATAATTTGATAGCAAATTTTAGTATTTTAAGCATATATTTGATATCTAGGATTGGACTGGATGAATTAATAGTAATATTGGTCTCAAACTTATCGGTCGTTTGAACGCACATCAAGTTAAATAGGGACAATTGCATATATAGTCCTGCAAGGTTCCCAACTTTTTTATTTATCCCTCTTAAAAAGACTAATATTAAAAATACTCTTTTAACACTCCAAATTCTTTCAAATATACCCATAGAATTAGATTCTATAAGTAAATTGTTAGGAGCAATCGTTATCTATATAAAATTACTATTGTATCCTTTTAAATATACTATTCGACCATCATCGATTTTTGTTATTTGCCCTTAAGTTAGAAGCAAGGAGAGGTATTTTGACTTCTTCTCTTTCAAATATATCTATCTACTGTCACTAACTTTTCTTATTTGCCTTTAAGTCAGGAACAAAATAGGTATTTTGACTCTTTTAACTCTTGGTAAAAATTTAATCCTGGTTTAACACAAGATAACTTAAGGTTACTAACAGCGGGGTTATTTTTGAATAACAGAGAAATATGGTATATTTGAAACAAAAATATAGAAATATATAAGATATTTTAGAAGTTTTGAAAGGCATGTAAACAATTATCCTAATTAAATAAGCCAATATGATCTTAATTAATTTAATCCGGCTTTTATTGGACTAACTTCCTAGCTTAATTGGTGAGATTACATGGGATAGGAGTTAATCTTATCCTCCGTCAAACCCAGCACGATCTCGTCTTCCCCCATCCCCCCCCCAAACCCCAGACACGTCCTCTTCTGCTTTCCCCCACCGTCTCCCATTCTCTTCTCCCAAACCCTAACTTTACGCGTAACTCTCTCGCTCTCCCTCTCTCTTCTCCCATTCTCTCCTCCCAAATCCTAACCCTAAAATGCAGTAATCTCAACTTCAAATCCAAGGTGATCCTTCGATCCCCTTTTTGCTCCCGTAGATTCGATTCAAATCTTTTCGATCTCTTCCTCTTTGCGCACTTCTCTTTCGATTTAAGTGTTGCATCGATAGATTTGGTGCTAGGTTTTGTGCTGCAACGGGGTTGTCTTGGTGGAGTAATTTGTGCCCCGGTACGACCATTGCCAAGCCCTAGCTCCCGCGCGGGAGCACACCGCAACCTTCCTCAAAGGTGTCGCTACTGTCGCCGCCCTTGACGCTGACGTCCACCAATCGCTGGCTTAGGTGTGGAATTGCACACTCCGATTTTATTATGTTTGTACTTAATTGGTGTTATTGTTTATTATTGTCATTTGTAATTGTGGTGGATTAATTTGAATCTTTATTAGTAAATTTGGGAATAATTTGAGAATTATTTGTAAATTTTTGAATAACGAGTAAAATAGTCCGTGTATATATATATATATATATATTTAAAAATTCAGAATAATTCATATTTTTTTTAATTNAGAGAAATGAGCAACCAACCTCCTTAGAAGCTCCAATCCTAGCTCCAAGGGCGAAGATCTCCTCCTATGCAAGCTCCAAGACCAAGCCTTGAAGCACCAAGGGAGATGAGAGGGTGAGGAAGATGCTCCAAGTCCACTAGTAGCTCCAAAGTTCTTCTCCTTCCCTCCTTCCTCTCCTTCTCCTTCTTCGTCTTCTTCTCTATCAAGGGTGTAGAGAGGGTTGAGAGAAGAGAAATGGGGAGAAGAGAGAGTGGAGGGGTCATATAGACCCTCTATTGTAACAAAATCCCAAGAGGCCCCTAAAAAATCCAATATTGCATCAGCCCGGTCTGGGCAGTTTTCGCCCAGAGGGACCGGTCTCTCCACAGCAGGGACCGGTCTCTCACTGCGTAGACGCGCTCGGGGACCGGTCTCGCCCGCCAGGGACCGGTTGACTCAGGGCTGCCGCAGCACTACTCACTGGGGGACCGGTCTCTCCTTCCAGGGACCGGTCCCCGAGAGTAAAAACTCTCAGGACCAAACCAAAACTCAGGTTTTCGAACTTCTTAGGTCGAAAAGCATTCTATAACCCTCCACCAAGTGTGGAAAAGCTCGAAATACATCCAAACACTCGAACCTCGCAATTTGCAAAGGTCCAGTGTGCTACATTCACCCCTCCTAAAAAGGAGTTTCGTCCGTGAAACTCGAAATAACAAGTACCTCAAGCCTCAATCTGAAAAAGATGGGGATAGCGCTCCCTCAGTGCGCTCTCCAGCTCCCAAGTGGCCTCGCGCTCGTCGTGGTTGCTCCAAAGTACCTTCACGTAAGGAATTTCTCGGTTCCGCAATCTTTTCACCTCGCGAGCCAAAATCTTCAAGGGTTGCTCTTCAAAGCTCAAATCGTCCCGCAGCTCTATAGGTGTAGCATCCAATACATGAGCCGGGTCGTGGATGTACTTTCGAAGGACCGATACATGGAATATATTGTGTACACCCGATAGGTTCGGCGGTAGAGCGAGTCGATACGCTGCCGGGCCTACACGCTCCAAAACTTCATACGGTCCAATATATCGAGGGCTCAACTTGCCCCGGATTCCAAATCTTCGAATTCCTTTGGTCGGCGAGACTTTTAAGAACACATGGTCTCCAATCTGAAACTCCAAGTCTCGTCGACGCCGATCAGCGTAACTCCTCTGCCTACTCTGGGCTGTCAACAATCGCTCCCGAGCNGCCCCGCCCCAAAAAAAATTCTGCTCGCTCAAAATTTTTGCCCTAGCTTCTTGCCCCTGCCTCCGCCCCCATCCCTTTCCCTCCCCACTTCCCTTCCGGCCGATCGCCATCGGAAACCCCCGTAGGCCCACACACCGCTCGACATCGAAGATCTGATTCTTTGGAACCATCCTCGCCCCGGGCCGCGCACCGCTCGCCATCGGAACGCCCCGCGAGGCCGAGCCTCCGAAGTACGGAACACTCCCGCCGCGCGCCGCTCGCCGCTCGCCGCTCGCCGCCGAGTAAATTTTTTTCTTCCCAGTTAATTTTGATTTTTATTTATAACAGGTTTCTTTCTCTTATATATATATATATATATATATGGTTGATACTGCTGCTGTTGTGTTATTCTTTCACCCAAAATATCCTTCTCGTCCTCTAAAGTCCAGATTTCCATATTAGTCCTAATTAAGTTGTTGTTACATACATTAATTTGCTTGCTGTTGTCTGAAGACTCACAACCAATGGAGTGGGGTTAATTACTTAGAGTTAGGTTATAGTTTGCTATTTTTTTTTTTATTTTTACTCAATCTACCTTAATTTTGTAGCTCTTTATTTTTATATTCTTAAGAATTATGAATATTTATGCTAATAATATAAATCTAGAGGAAAAAAATTAATTTAATAGCCGAATTTTTCATCCCGAATTTTTAATTGGTGAACGTATAATATTTGTATAAATCACGTATCCGAATAATTGGCTAATCCGTTTTTTAGCCATATTTTTTAACGAATTTAAAAATTAGGATACGAATTTTATTCGTATTATACCCGTACCGAATTTTTGCCGAATCTGAATTAACCAACTATGATTTGAAACAGAGAATTATGGGTCGCATACTCACATGTCAAATTGTAGTTGACAGATTTAGTATCGGTGAGTTGCTTGATTGGAGCAATTTCTTAGTTATTGAACATTTAGACATTTTGAATCTTTGATCCTATTGATTTAGTGGCAAATGCGAGTATATACCTGTGAAATTGGTGCGAGTTAACTCAGTTGACTATTGCGAATGTAAGGCTGAAGCAGTAAGCAGCTTTCTTTTTACTCCTATGTTCATTACCATTTTGTCTGCTCCAATTGCACATGCCGGTTTGTCAGCTTTCTTTTCACTTTTTAAACTATCAATGTGATTTCAAGAGAGTAAAATATATGTGCCTTAAAATGCAAACATTTAGATTTTTTTTTTTTTAATGGAATCGCTCAATAAAGATTCATAGGAGGAAACAAATATGCAGCTTTATCACCACAAATATCTTAGCTTAAAAGAAAGTGAGAGGTTCACCTATGAGATGAAATTATTATTTATCTTTTTCCTATTAATATTGTGACTTTGGCCTTTTGCGTTTTCTTGGATCTCCACATATAATTTCAGTAAATAGTTACATGTGATTTCCTTCTTTATAACTTCATATATTTTTTCTGCTTTTCAGAGGTTGCAGATGTTCCTTCTCCAAAGAAAGCCCCTGCGAGTTCAAGATAGAAGTGCGAGAAAAGAATATTACAAATGGAATTGAAATTTCTTTCTTAGTAGTGCTATATCGCATAAACAAACGAGATTTACCTGATAAGAATTGCTCTTACAGATGCCGCTCTTGCATAAGTAGAGTTGGAGAAAAGAACATCTATACGTAGGGCCTGGGAGGACAACAAGAAGACCAAAGCTGAGAATAAGTAAGATGGTCTCACACTTTGCAGCTTCATCTTCTTCAATACTCACATACATTGCTCTCCCTAGTTGGATATCAATTCCAAGTTGGTCTTCAGTATAAGAATTTCAAGTTTTGCCAGGAATTGCTATCTTTGACTTCTTAAAGAAGTTGAAGCAATTCCTTTTGCTTTCTAAAAATGTTCTTTTTATAGTAATTTTGCAGTTGCACTTGTTGAGTTGAAGGAATGAGTTTATCGGCTTCAAACTATTCAAAATTTGTTAAGTGGTAGTATGCAAACTTAGTAGCATGATTTACTTGAAATTAAGGGCTAAAAGTTGAATACTTGAACTTCTCAAGAGTTGCTAGTTTATGTGACTTGCTTGGTCTTGGGATGTAAAATAGGAGGTCTACAAGCAGATAGGAGAACATTCTCCTATATATCTTGACCAATTGCTTTTCATTTTTAAATTTTTTAAGTGTAGAAAGCATATGAATCACAATAGTTTTCGAGGTCTGAGTTTGAAATGATATCTGTTTATGAATGTTCTTTTGAGGTTCTTTTCTAATTTTAGATGCATATATTATAGATAGATTCCAGCAATTTCATGCAGTGCTGTTAAATTTTGCCATTTTATACTTTTGGAAATTTTCTTATATAAGTTTCTTTATATAGTTCAGCTTAAGTTGATATTATTTTCTATTTGGTTGTGTTGATATTTTTTTTGCTTCTAAATTTAAAATTTTATTTTTCTATTAAAGTTAATGATATTCAGTAGTTTAGAAATTATATTTATATAGTTCTTTTCGGTTTACACTTCTACAATTTTTTTCCTAGTTTGTCACAAAGAAGATCTTCATTATGCGCAATTAGATATATATATATATATATATATATATATATATATATATATATATATATATATAGAGTGCGTCTGGGGTGCTTTCGGAAGCACGGANATATATATTCATATATATATATATATATATATATATTATATATATATATATATATATATATATATATATGTTTTTTTAATGATCTGACCCGCTAGCAATAATAACTCGTTGGGCCGAAATCACTTGCCGAAAATTCTTAAGCCAAGTTATTAGGCCGTTGGGTGTCATAGGCTCACCCTTAAGCCCTGACGTCCTCGTCAGGCTCAATCGCACAATCGTATACATAGCCCAAGATTGCTAGGTGATGGGAGACATCATCTCATATTTCTTGCTGGCCAACCTACTCTGATACAATTACTGTCACTACCTAATTCCTAGGAGGTCACCCTTTACCAAGCCCGTGGCTCGATTAATTGGGTACCCTAGATCCAATAACTTGTTTGGCCTAATGTAACAATCCGACCCACTAGCAATAATAACTCGTAGGGCCCAAACCATTCGCCCAAAATGCTCAAGCCTAGTTATTAAGCCTTAGGGTTTCACATATCTTTTTTCATGTTTCTTATGTTTAAGATTTAAATTAAAAAAATCAAATTTGAAAGAGGAATTTGGCAAATTCCATATTATAAGCTCCTATTCTTTGTAACCTGCCTTCTCAATAGCGTACACCAAACATGGTAACGAGATTAAACTGTCCAGCCCTACACCAATCATATTTGCTCTAAACACAAGGTTGGGATTGAATAAATCTTGTCTTATGCTAATCTAGTCCAATCCAATCATGTCTTATATTCCTGTCCTGTTCAATCCCGGATACCAAGCATGCCCTAACTTTTTTATCTCCACGGACTAGCTCGTTTGGTACTTTTCTCTCTTTTTTGGTTAAAAAGTATAGAGCTTACCTGAACTACGGACTATTTTGAATTTACTAGCTAACCTTTAAAAAATGTGGATTTACTGCTCTACCTTTAAATTTGTTTGATTTGAGTCAGTCAACTGCACTTTGACTTTAAAATTTAAATGGGTGGTTATTTTCATAGGTTATTAAGTACACTTACATGCAATGCTCGCAACTGTAGGTTCACGAAAGTAAGATATCAGCTTAAATTTTGAAGTCAAAGTGCCATTGACTGAATCAAACAATTTAAAAGGTTAGGTAGTAAAATCAAAATTTTGAAAGGTTGTGTCGCCGATTCAGAATGGTCCATAGTTCTAGGTAAGTTTTATATGTTTTTACCTTTTCTTTTAATGCTTCATCGATACTTGGGTTGAGAATCTTGTCAGCCTTTTTGGGTTTATAAAGTGAGCAAAATCTTCATTTACATATTTTGAATGTAATTAAGTTTTTCTTCCTACATTTATGTCGAGAGATTTCTCAATATTAAAAATTTTATTTTAAATGTGAGATCATTTTCGTGGTTTAATTCTTTCCAAGGTAGGGAAGCTTATATATATATATATATATATATATGGAAATATATAGCTGACCTAAACTTTAGGTAGTTTGGAAATTTTACCCAACTTTTGAAATCTTATTTTACTACCTAAGCTTTCAAATATGTTGATTTGCTTTCTTGAAAGTAATTGTCTACAGCTAGTGCATCCAGATGCTTGTACACTATATTAAATTTTTAAAATTGCATTTCATGTTGTTTATTCAATTGCTTAATTCTCAACTAACAAAAAACTATAGCTTATTGGATGGCAAAGCTCGGACTGTCATATGAAATGTCCAACAAATGTATGGTGTATGAATGTACAAATGCACCAGGTGCATTCAAGAGTTTTCTAGAACTAATAAATAACTAACATTTAAAAAAAGAAAGGCTAGGTAGTAAAATCAATATTTTTGAAGATTAATAGTAGATTAGATAGTTGTTTCCAAACAACCTAAAGTTTAGGTTGTTTGCATACATTTTTACATTCTTTTTTTGGCAATTGTCTATGTACTCCTCAAAGGTACTCAGCTATCATATTTACCCCTATAAATTTTAAGTGATGAAATATACTTATCAAAAGTTCAAACTTTTTTTTTGAAGGGTTAATTTCAGACGGTCCTAGTAAATATATCGAATTGTGAGTAAATATTCCGACAAAGTTAAGTGGTGAGATTTATTTCTCCGAAGTTTAATATTGTTGTATATATACAACACTATACATAGACTAATAGAACATTATTAATAGCGACTGATATAGAGACTCGCTAATAACGATTTCGGGGAAGAGCTACGCTGTGCTAGTTGCTGGCCAAGACTCCGTGAAAGCCATGTTATGTTCGAGATCCACCACCAAGTTTGATCGTGTGTTCCTTGTTGTCCTTAAGTCGTAAATAACGGTTTCGGGGCTTGTCGGGGCAAAATTTTGCCTTTGCATTGAACTCTGGGATTTGTTGAGAAGTCTGAGAAGTCTTTCGAAGGGTCCTTGCTAGTCGTAACTAACATCAGGATGATCTTAGGAATGCTGTTGGTTCCTTTGCCAAAATCAATGTAAATCAAAACCTATTATGGCGTGTTTAATAGCTGCACCCTTCAGTTTAGTGCATGATGTGCGCTACTGTCCATGCACACTTTGGAGAACATTTCGAAATAGCGGAGGAGCTATAGAGATGTCTAGAGGTTGGTCGGTAGACCGGATTGTGGTTTCGGGTTCCAATATGTGTTTCGGAAGCCGTATATAGTCGGTTGTACCTAGGGATGAATTTTGAAACTTGTGTGAATGGTCTAGGTTTGGTGATACCTAGAGGAGTTTGTTAAGCCAAGGATTTTGATCACAAGCTTGAGGTGGGTGCTTCATTCCGAAGTTGGTATAGGGGCTTCTTGCCTGGTATTCCATATTTATACCTTATTTTATTTTACTCGCACCTACTTTACATGCTTATACTTGCTTACATTTCTTATTATTGGTTCATACCTGCTTATTTATATTTGCTATGTTTAATGATATAAATCGTCCATTCGGAAGCTCCATTATTGAAAACAACTTACGAGTACGAAGACTTTATATATATATGTGTGGCTAAGTTACAGAAAACCCTGTATAAATACCCGTTTCTTCACTTTCTCTCCCTAACGTTCAAAAATCTATATTTTACCCCCTCAACATTTCCAGTTATGCATTTAGCCCCCTTACATCAAGGTTCCATCACTGTTCCGTCCATTTCTTATAATTTATACCGAAAATGCCCTTCAAAATGACAGAAATGTTAGCTTAAATGGGCTAGCATCTTGCCTTGTGGCGGGAGGTTATGTTGGGCCGAGTCATATTTGAAATGGCATGAGGTTAGGTAGGCCGAGTCATGTTCGAAGTGGCGTGAGGTTGAGTGGGCCGAGTCACAATCGAGACCTGTGGGCGCTGTATCTGTATGCTTTAAGTGAATTGGTTGCGTATTTCTAACAGCTCGAGCTTTTGGGATTAATGGTTAGCGCCAACGATCTGACAAGTAGTATCAGAGCAAGAGGTCACGTGTTCGATTCCCGCATGCTGCAAATGTGTGCAGGTGCTACAAATGAGTTAAAATCTCTTATAACTCTGATTTTTGCGGTTAGAAAACTAAGTCAAATAGTTCTGGACTTGACGATCAATGTGGGGGAATTAATTGGTTAAGTGGGCTGCTTAACTACAATTGCCCCATATGAGTTTTATTGAAATCAAAATCTAATCTAGCTTCTAAAACTATATTTGCCACTCTATAGCAAGTAAAATATAACACTTAAGTATTCTGTGGTTTGTAAATGTCCTTAGGAGTGATACAAAGAGAAAACCGTCATGTAGCAAATTGGAACTTTTTAAACCACAGGGTGGCAAAGTGGAAATACGCTAAACAGCAGAAAGGCTTATTAAAGTTTTCCCTTTAATTTTTCTACTTGTATCATTCTGTTTCAATTTTCTTCTTAAATTTCCCCTTGCGTTGTATTCTTATAGAAAACCTCTGAATTAATTGTTGCAGGAAAGAGAGATGCTGAGCTCTATACATCTTTGTTATATAACACAACTGGATGGCTTAAGCAGATTCTGGATTTTGTAGTTTTGCAATCATTTCTCCTTGCATGTAATTAGCTTCACACTGATAGTGCAAAAGGGGGACAACAGATACAAATCGATTCTTGAAACCTAAATTTTTTCATTTTCTTGTATATACATGATATGGAGCACCTTCCTGTCGAAGTCATTGGCAACATCCTCTCTCATCTTGGATCTGCGCGCGACGTCGTTGTAGCCTCTGCCACCTGCCGGAAATGGCGGGAAGCCTGCAGGAAGCACCTCCACTCTCTCTCCTTCAATTCTGATGATTGGCCTCGTGATATTACCACAAGACAGTTAGAAATACTCATAACCCAAACCATATTCCAGACTATGGGATTACAATGCCTCTCTATCCATATGGATAATGCTCATGAATTCTCCGCCGCTCCTGTAATTGCTTGGCTCATGTATACTCGAGAAACCCTAAGGAGCCTCTCATACAATGTGCACACAAACCCAAATGTGAATATATTGGAGAAATGTGGGAGGCAGAAATTGGAAATTTTGGATTTGGACCACAATTCGATAACTGGGGTGGAGCCCAGTTACCAGAGATTTACTTGTCTTAAATCTCTTTCTCTGAGACACGTGAGTATTTCCGCTTTGGATTTGAGCTTGCTAGTGGCCGCTTGTCCAAAAATTGAATTTTTGACACTCGATGCTTTGGAGATTGTAACTTCAGATTCGCAGTCTACTATGGAGTTGGGCAGTCCGACGCTGAAGAGTCTTTATGCAAAGTCAGTAGGTGTCGATAAGATAATACTGGAAGCTGATAATCTCAAAGTTTTGCACTTAAATGCCCTAAACCTTGATCTATTTGAGCTGATCGGAAAGGGCACATTAAAGCATCTCAGAATCGATGATGTTAGTGTCAGCCATTTGGATATCGGGGAGAGCACAGATCATTTAGAGGTTGTTGATGTCAGCAACTTTACAATTATGTGGCCAAAATTCTACCATATGATATCAAGATCTTCCAAATTAAGAACACTCCGTCTTTGGGGTGTTGTGTTTGATGATGAGGACGAGATCGTGGACTCGGAAACTATTGCTATTTCATTTCCTCAGCTTAGACATCTGTCATTAAGTTATGAATTAAGGGATGGGCTGCTTCATTATAGTCTTCAAGGCTCGTCGCCTCTAGAGAATGTGATGGTTTTGGAATTGGGTTGGACCGTAATAAGTGAGCACTTTGGGCCGTGGGTTTTTGGGATGATTGAGAGATGCCCAAATTTAAAGAAGCTTGTTATACATGGTGTTCTTTCTGAGGCCAAAACACGTGAAGAACGGCAGATATTGGCTAGTTTCACTTCTTTCATAGTTCGTCTCATGAGAAAATATGTGCATGTTGATGTCCAATTCGAGTATGAGTGATCTTCCACTAGTGAGTTGGTCAGCATGCTCCTCGTGATTTTTCTTAAGATTTTGATTACAGGTTAGAATTCTCACATTTTCCAACTTTTTGCAAGCAATTTTTCCAATTATCAGATCAAAGATCTAACCCGGTCTTTATACCCTGATGGCAGCATATTTCATCCTTTTAAGTTATGGGATTTTAATCTTATGTAATCTACTTTGGTATTTTACCTACTCATGTGTTTCTACTCCTAAAAGCTTTTCTGAAAGAGATTAATAAAAGCCGAACCGCAAAAAGTCTCTTTCCCGTGCCATCAAGAATCAGGAAATTGAACTAATATAATTATGAGAAATCTTTTTTTTTCTTACAGTAGGTTGTTGCATCTTTGAATGAGGAAATTCATATTGACTGGTAGATCTCAATCATGCCTGCTCAATCACAATAGGTGTTTAGAGTAGTAATAAGAATGATCTGTAATCAACTCTGTCACAAGTTCTTTGTGTGAAGGCAAACTTAAAATTTCTTGTTTGACTTTGCTTTATTGCAAAGCCAATGACAAACCATCTAGTGCTAGATTGTTCTGTTCATTGAGGACTCGACATCTTGTTTTAATTTGTCTAGTTGAGTCATGGCCTGAGAGTGATGTTACATTGTATGTAGTAGTTACCTTCTTTGTTGCCCTATTTGCTGCACTAAATGGCAGGAAGAAGGTTAACTTACTGTTGTGAGCACCGGAACAGGTCATTTCATTGTGTGCTTGAGGTAGATGCATGATATATAAAGATTGAATCAATAGATGGATTGGAGGAGTATATGTGAGTACAATACGATAAATGCATATCTTTAGGGTCTGTTTGGATGCATGAGCATCTTGTTCATCACATCTCTTTTGTTTCCCTAAGTAGCATCCAGTAAATTGATAGTGAGGTGTTTGATTAGATATCTAGAAGGGTGTAAGTCATTCTTTCCGAATAAGATAAATCACCTTGTATGTGGAATTCATTATTATTGCAAATCATGGCTTCTGGTATTTTATAAGAACCTAAAGGAGACTTGTCGATTGCTGTCACAAAAGAAAATCCTCATGACGAACAAGTTATCGTTGAATAACTTGTTGTAACATCCAAACAGACATGTAGGGCTTAGGGTAGGGGTGAAACTGGTTACTGGACTGGTTGGAGAAAATTTTCCCTTAACTAGTTTTATCTAAATCAGCAAAAACCAGAACCAATTCTGGAATTAATTCCAACTTGAATCTGTTTTCTGATTCCCGGTTCTAATTCAGATCAAATCTTGATGGAAAACTGGTCAACCGGTTCCGAGAATGTCATAGGCTTAGCGATATACAAGGCTTTAGAGTATCAACATTCTGAGAGGTTATGAGGAAAACAATGGAGGAATGGATGAAAGCAAGATGAACATCTCTTTAAGTAAAGGCAACACTTTTAGGCACTCTTTTGACAAACAAGGATATTCGGTCCCTACCCTGCGACGACTTTAGTATTATTTAGTAGTAGATGGTGATATCCTCCCTGCACTGGGTCAACTTTAGTATTTCTTTAGTAGTAGATGATGAAATTCAAGCTGTAATAGAAGTTTCCACTCATATTTCAAATTACAAATGCAAAAATAAACAAGCTATAATAGAAGTTTCCATTCATATCTCAAATTACAAATGCAAAAATAACCTAGAATATAAGCACATCAATTGCTGAAATTTCTCAAGCTGTTTAAGAATGAAAGTGTTGATAACTCATTAACTTTATTATTATTTTTTCTTTGTCTATACTTCAAATTTCTCATTTATGACATATTAGTAAGTCCTGTATATTCTACAAAGCTCTATTTCTCTTCATGTATATCTCTGTTAAGAAACTTCTACGCACAGACTTTCAAGAATCCTGATTTATAGGTGATGAAAAGTCAGTAGATTGGATAGAGTTTTTACTTCTGCAGCCTTTTGAGCTACTATTAGTTCTGAGGTGTCATTTTTGGTTTTGGTTTTAGCTGCTTTAGTTATTGTGAAAGAGTTAAATAAAAGTAAATAAATAACCAACAAATCATGAATGCTGCATTACTTTCAATACTGATGTTTTAATGCTTTTCTTTAAAGCGTTAGTTTAGCTATATAACATTGTAAGAAAGTTAAGCAAATGATGCAAATTATCTTTTTACTTTGTCTTCCTATTGTAGATATATGATATCACAAGTACAGCCGATTAGTTATGAATTGATATTTTATAGTTGAGACATTTATGTTTTAGATTCCGAAGGCAAAAAGACTTGATTTTGTAATATGTCAAATTTAGTTTCTAATTATTCACTTCGATATGTATTTTATTTGCATATTTTTGCCCCAAATGCATAAGTTTATAAATGCCTAGTGTGTGTTCATTTGAGCTAATTTTGGTCTCTTGTGAATTAGTTTAAATTTTAAGTAGTTTTTGGAACTTTCAATGACAATAATTGATTCAAACATAAATTAAAAGTTAGTTTAAATTCTCGTTTAGTAATGGACAAGATTGTGAAAAGTGACTCTTTAATGCATTTCCATTCATTTTTTCACATTTATCAGTCTGAAGTAACAAGTTAATCCTGGTTCAGAGGGAAACTTAGCTATCATGTTGGGGGAAGGTAGGACATTTTCTTGATGAACCAGGAGTAACTTGTAACATCAATTGACATACAAAGAGCTCACTTGTACTCTGATTTTTGTATTGAAACTGACCTGCCATTTTTGGGTACTGACTGATATCAATTGACATTGCTGTACTAGTTCCTTTAAAAAGTTATTTGAATTGTTATGCTTTACACCATGTCCTTTGTTATTAATGTATAAGAAGTGTAAGCCATTTTCCTTTTCTTTTCTTTCATTCTTCTGTTTATGCAGTTAACAATATTGAATGGTCAGGACATTGTTGGTACCTGGTAAAATTTTCAACGTTTTATTGGTGTTGGGAACTCGGAGTTTTCTTGGGAAAATCTTGTAAAGGGATCCTCAAGGGGGAAAGTAGATGGAAGGTCAACACTTTCACGGGATTATGCTCTTTTGATCTCCAATGATTCCTTTTGATCTCTCTTGTTGTAGATGGTGATGGTGAACTTTTTGCTTATTTTCTATTCAAAGATTTAGTGTAATTCACGGCAAAAGGAGAAAACTCCACTCTCTCTCTCTCTATTCACAGCAAAAGAACAGAAAACTACACTCTAAATGCCTGCAAGCTTATAAAGATGCAAAAATGCAGAAGCAACAAGATTTTGGTTTTTGTTTCTACTAATCTATGGACTATAATTGATGTCAGCCAAGGATTTAAGCGTCGTGGTATGGGGTTGTGCCGAAAACTTGCTGTCACGGTTCATTGTGCCGGGCCGTGCTTATGCGTACCGGTTACAGAAAATACATGTGTGCTGGCACATAGGGGTATGAAATATTTATTTTTTTAGCAAAAAAAAATTCAAATTACTTAATATGTATCTTTATCAAACCTTTTGAACTTTATTAAGAAAATTACTTATTTAAAAAAAAGAGAGTTTTGAGCCGTACCATCGAAACAGGGGTTATATTGTGCCGATATTTTATTAGCACGATACGGCTTGGTTGATACGGTACGGTAGATAAGGTCTGTGCCAGTGTGCACTTAAATCCTTGACGTCAACCTCTTCAGATATTTGGATTTTGTTAGTTGGGCTATGTAATTTTGGTGAAGTCAAATATCTCATTTCTATGTTTTCCTAAGTTATATATTTGGGCTTTCCACTTGTAAAACTTTTGGATTATGATTCTTTTGATTTAAGGGATCTCTACTTGTTAGCTTGTATGAGGCATTGAAGTGAGGGTGATTAGAATAGTAAAAGAACTAGAGAAGTGGAGAGTGAGAAGAGGAGTGGGAAATAAGAGAGTAAAACTCTAGAGCTTGGTTTTATCTTAGTTTTTCGAATAAGAGGTGAGATCTTCTATTTGGATAGAGGTAGAGATTGTTTGAGCTCTCTTTGTGTCATGGAGCGAAAGTGATATCTTTTCATTTGTAACTCTCTTACAGTGAAAGTTTTTTTTTACATTGTTCTTCTGTGAATGTAGGCATAGTCGAACTGCATAAATTTTGTGTTCTTGTGATTTTCTTTCCTTGTATTATTGCTCGTGTTTGATCTCCATTGAATGCTTGTAGGGTGTAGATTATGAAATTGCCCACAAAGTATTTGTGAAATTGCAATCAATACCCTTCACCCTCGTTTTGTAATAATTTGTCTTACAGTTGATTGACTGTTAGCTAAGCATTCATTTGTGTTAATACATGTGTTCATTCACTTATCTTTTAGAAGGAAAAGGCAATGGAATTTGTGAAGTTGAATGAGAGCAATTGGTCTATATGAAAAATTATGATAGAGGTCGTGTTTGAAAAAGCCCAAGGTGCAGTCAGGCTTAAAGGGTTGTTACATCCGAGGTGCAAGGCGCTAGGCTTAGGAGCTTGGGTACGTGGGTGTGAAGAAGATCGTTGCCCCCAAAAAAAAGAAACTTTGTGAATATATTGACAAAGGTTGTTTTTAAGGAAAAGACTATTTTGTAGGGAGAATTGCATGTTGATCAAAGATTTAGACAGGGTGGTTGGGGAACAATGCATGTGTGCTGAAGCTTGATTGATGGATGGAGATTGTTTGTTTGAAGGATGGGGATTTCCCTTCAAGCAGAAGATTGTAGAGTTCGTTACGTTAGGCCTATTTATTACTTGCGCCTTGTTAGTTAGGTTATGTGATTTTGGTGAAGTCAAATCCTCATATGGTTTTCTAAGCTATGTATTTTGGCTTGTCACTCATAAAGCCTTTGGATCATGATTCTTTTGATACAATGGCTTATATTTGCCATCTTCTTATCTTAGGGGTTGAAAAGGGGTGATTAGAATAGTTAAGGGATTAGAGAAGTCGAGAATGAGAAGAGAAGTGGGAGAAAAGAGTGTAAACCTTACAGCTTGGTTTAATCCTAGTATTATCAAGTAGGAGCTGGAATCTTTTATTTGGATAGAGCTAAAAATTGTTGGAACTTTTTTGGTGCTTTGGAGTGAAAGGTGACATCTCTTCCATTTATAACTTTCTTGTAATTTTGTAGTTTTATTATCACACCACAGACCCATTTAGGAGATTTCGTTTTTTGAAAAGCTCTAGAATTTTTTTTTTTTTTTTTAAGACTTAGTGTAGAGCAATTTCAACTAGTGTAGGACATGCACAGATCTGCTACATATACAAAATTTTTATACCCCTACCACTAGTATCTTTTCTGTGTGTGCAGAACATCTACACCATTCAAAATACAATCACATCAAGAATAGCAATGAAACATACATGACTTACACTATTTTCCAGCAGGAGATGATGAGATTCAAGCATACTTTTAATTTTATTCCCCACAACGTATATCAGGCAAACGTCTCCATTTTTCACCTCATATTCTATATCTAAATTTCAAGCAAAGCCTTCATTTTTCAGTTCTCCTTCAAAATTTCAAGCAATGCCTTCGTTTTTCCGTTCTCCCTAGTCCCCATAAGAAAACCTTTGAAGCTTTCATTTTTGTGCAAAACATTTGAAATCATCATCCCTATGAAGCAACCTAGAAATTCAGTTAGAAATTAATAAATACTACTAACATTAATAAGCAATGGACGGGAAATTATCAGATGCATAATGTTGATTATTGTAATAATTCTCCAACATGACTATAATACCAGGAATTCAATACAACGGCTAATCAGACTACTTCAAAACTCCCCAAGCATCATGGGTGAAAGACTAGATGGTCTATCTACTGGGAGCTCACATCACGCCCCTCACCTCATCACCCGAAGTACTTGGAAAACAAGGAGGTGAGAAATATGTACATGTCTCCAAGTGGTTAAACGCATGCCGCAGAAAACAAGCCGTGCCTGCTGATCAACAAGTGGGTAATGAAATCAAAGGCACAGTAGCGAGAATGATTATGGGAAGCTATACTACTGTCAATATAACTGGAGCATGTAAATCCATCATTGCAAGCTACCTACCGATTTGCGAATATAATCAATCCGTTACGTCAATTAAATATGCATCAATAACTAACGGTGATCAATACCTAATCCTTGCCTACTATCTTACAGACTTGGGGCACCCCAATATCTCACGGATTTAGTGCAAGCGCGTGGCAGCTGGCATGTACCCATGGTGTGCAGATATAGGCTCGAGGGTTATACCCGATCACTTTGTTGGAGAAAAGTACCATCGGCCCACTTGATGGATCAGACCTCCGTGCTATGTTCTTGAAATGCACAGGAAGTAGCGGTGACAGTCACATGCAATACGGTCTAACTGTATTTATAACACCCCTATACTTATTCCTTTGGTTTTGACATCTTTTTATTGAAATTGGACATTTTCGTAAACTCTAATCTGAGGGACTCAGCGGCATATTGTACATAATTAATCCCTAACTTAATTAGGTCTTTTTCTATTCGTTCATAGCAATCCCCCAACTTGACCTACCTCTCTCTCGCTCGACTCTCTATCCCCTCGCATCCATACGGCTGCCCCTCTCCCGTGCATGCGCACCGACGCCATCTGATCGCCGCTGTTGTCGCCGTCATCCATAGCCGCCTCCACAGTAATCCTCATCAACCGTTATTATTATTTTTTTATTATTTCTTTTGGTTTGCTGTTGACAGCACCTTGCCGTCGTCTTCACTGTCTTGGAGAAATTTTTTCTTTTACACTCATTTTTACCTCTATATCGAATCTTGTGATCATCTTATATATTTGTTCATCGTTATATTATTATCTTGAATACTCATCTAATGATGATTGAAATTTGAAACCATCAAAATCTGATTTGCTTGTATCTAATCTTTGTCGTTTGAGCCGTTTAATTTCATATCTTGTATCCTTTATATGATCTAGTTGCATAAACTATGCATATTCTACATACTTTTGGAATGCCCAAAATGCCTAAGAGAGGGCAAACTTCGTTTTTATTTCTAATTTCGATCACATCTAATTGTAAATTGTCAATTAATATTTCAACATCTGAAAATCCTCTTTTTCGAGCATTAGATTTTTTATTTATTATTTAAAATTTTATTTATATTATCGTGTTTATTTGAATAGATCAATCTTTGAAACTCTTCATTCTTTTGATTGTTAATTCAATTTCTTCGAGTTCATTATTGTAAATCTCTTTCGTGCTCCGTCCCGGCCTATTTGCATGCATTTGTAACCGACCTTGTCAACCTATATGAATCTTTCCGAATTTAAATTTTGTATAAGCTTGCCTTCTAAATGTATATATGTTCTCTTTATAAGTTTATTTTGAGTAGCTAATAGAGAATTGTATTTCTCTATTTTAGATTCCGATAATTGATTTTTCATGTGATTGTCGACCGTATGGCATTTTATCTACGAAACTGCATTAAAGTAAGCGACCGGACACCCGTTAGTTTTTTATAAAATAATTTAGAAAAATATTTTGATTGTGTGAAAATCTTATTTTGTAGATTTTAAAATTAAGGGTTAAGTATATTATTAAATATTTCTGTAAATTGAGCTTCAACTGTGATTGATAAGTTCTTTTAACAAAAAGAATTTTTGAAATTTGATAATTTGTTCTGTAAATTAGTGACTGGATAAATTTTGAAGTATGATGTCTCTTGGTATTCTGCTATGCTAATGTTGGCCATGTCGACATGTATTTTGTTATAGAAGCGAGCTTTTTTTCTGTATTATGCCTTCGGGTGCCTGCGCCTATCCGCGCCTCTATTCTATTTGTACCTTCGGGTGCCTCTGTTTTGTATATGCACCTTCGAGTGCCTCTGTTCTGTTTGCGCCTTCGGGTGCTTCTGGATCTTGCCAACGGATCATATAATATAGTTAGTTGTCGGATACTTAATATTTATTTCGTTTATTTGTTGAAAGAGAAATGCTTTGTAAATTTATAGTTTCAATCTGATCTGAATTTTAAGTTTTGATAATTTTTATTTTCTGAAATTTACAAATTAAAAATCAGTCGCTTAAATTAATTTTTATATTTATTTATTTGTATGCTTAATCCGACTAATGTGGTGTATGGTTGCTTACCCAGGTATCGAGATTGATTTGCTGGGCGGGGCTGAGACTGAGTGAACGTTAGATAGTTAGTGTTTGATTTTAGCCCCTTTTGTTTCTATATCTAGTATTTTCGGATATGAATCTTTGAACTATGTAGATGATCGTTTGTTATCTACTTTTGTTTCGTTATTTTTTTTGTACCCACTTTTGTTACTTAGGGTATTCTGTGGACCGAATTTCTCTTGTGTTTCGTAGTAAGCTTTAGTTTTATAGATGTTAGAATTCAGTTTGATTCTAGTTGAAATTCAATTGTCAGTCTTATTTTTTTAATTCTTTGGATTTAGTAAAAAGTTTGTAATCATCTTTTTGCTTGTTTTTATCTGGTTATGTAGCCTTGCATATTTGCTAATTTAGCAAGTATGCGGCATCTGTTACACCTTGGATTCGGGGCGTGACAGTATTGTCCAACAATAGTGGTTAGTCGAAAGACCCCCCAAGGAGTGTCAATGAGTCCAAACAAGATTGTGGATCATGTATCGTCCAATAAGGAGTAAGTACTCAAAAACTTAAATCTCATGTCCTCATATAAGGTGATATAGTAGATATGAATAAGCAACAAGTACGAACCAATACCCTTGATATTTCTAGCGGGGATCAGGGTCTTATAAATTATGACTTACCTCACCGGACAGTTTCTTGGAAAGCCGTAATTTAGTAAGCGGGTAACACCTTACCTCGGCATATCTCATGTACGATCCGATCATCCTTCAGCCTCTAGGGTTTTACACCTCACCAGACAGTTTCTTGGTGCAAACGCCCTAGTTAAGTCGAACCCACCTTTCCTACAAGTATAGAACTACCAAAAGACTCTCACCGGACAGTTTCTTAGATCCGTTGGTAATCCCATCTTGTAGCATCATGTGACAAGATGTTCACATTGCCCAAACACAAGTAGCCCCATGGGACTATGCGTGACTACTCAATGTCGGAACAATATTCTCACCCTGTGATTGGCGGAAGGCCACGATAGAGTATCATATACCCCTTCGTTCCTACTTAATATATTATAGGGAGATTAAAACTTTATTAATTTGGTCTCATCATCATAGAAATATTCATATATCACATCTCATGATATAAAATGACATGTATCACATACACACAAAATAAATAAATAACTGTATGCTAAAAGGGATGATCATGAACTTTTATGATTTGACTCGAGCCGATGAGTCAAATCAGCCTATGGGGTAATTGTTACATTCACATACACACTCTCAACTTTTGAGAAAAGCTATTCTTCAACTTTCCGATTTACCAACATCTTTTGTGGTCAAATAGATCCCGTCTGCGACCATTCAATCATCATCTTCTTCTGAGTCCTATGTAAGCCAGGGTGCTGTAAAAAATTACGACCTTAGTCCGTCAACTCTTTCGGAGCACACTTCCTATAGAACTCTAATTTTGCCTAATCTAATTATTACAGATTAGACAAGTAAGGATACGCAGATCTCAATAAATTACAAATTAATTTAAAGAGAAGAACAAAGACATGCAGACCCTATTTACAAATACCGGAAACTAAATAACAAATAATTGCGTAAATTACACCCAAAAAAAATACATCACATCATCTCAAAAACATCCAGATACATCCATAATCACATCACAGAGGTCTGATCTAGTTCATGATCATCTCCTATACAATTAATTATACAAAAACTGCAACCAATCCGTTTCGGATCTCGATTAAAATTTTTGGAACTATAAAATACGTTATCTCGCATTTTTGCTTGGCAATATTGTTGTAATAAAACAACAAATCGTAGCACATGCAAAATGACAAAATGAGAACGATCTAATCGTAGAAAGAATCCAAAAAATTTGATCGAATCGTACCGATCTTTAATATTTTTACATAGAACATGAGAATCGGCTCTGATACCACTGTTAGAAATTAACCGGCACATCAGAAAAACGCAGTGGAAAATAGTTTTGCACTTTTAAAATTTTTCGGAAGCCAAATACATATCATATATGAAAATTGAAAACCAATAAATCAAACCGTTGCCGGCGGATCATTCTCATGTTACTATGCAAAAATTTAATCTAAACAAAACTCTTTATGTTCAGAGATCTTACCGTGGACCAGTTAAGGTCTCTTGATCTACTGTACAGTTGAAACTAAATATGACGAACAGAGAATCCGATGAGCCGCGCACATGCCCGGCCTCTACGCGTATCCACACGGAATCGGCGACCCGATCGATCTTCGTCTCACGAATAGAATGAGTCACGGACCATCTGGACGGTACTAGCAATCCTTTCATGATCCACCAGTCGATGAAGAGTAGAGAAGTTGATCGGAGAGAAACACGCGCGCGGGAGAGAAATCAGAGAGATTGATCTCTATATGTATATAGATCAATAGCTAACATTCATCAAATTAATTAAGGTGCATGACATCTTAATTAATTTAGAATTTCTATTCTATACGGCGCACAGTGCCGTACGGCTCCCTTTATTTTATTTTATTTTATTTTTTTTTTTTTTTTACATATTGTATATACATCTATACATATAAATCTATATAGGTATATATAGGATTTTATTTCATAAAATCTTATCTAATAAAATTTCTCTTTTATATAGATCAAAAGGCTAACATGCATCAAATTAATTAAGATGCATGGTAGCCTTTTATCAGATCTGATCAGAATCTTGCAGATTACTTGACGAAAAGCGTAAGTAGAACTAAAGTTCTGGAGTCATCGAGGGGGATGGGATTTTTCCCGTAAAGGGCCTTCCTGCAGTGGGAACCCAATCTTTGTGATAGAAGATCCTTTGAAAAAAGTTCAATATGGTAAAAACAAGCTGTCGGGTTGGCCAAAGAGCACTTCTACAGTATATAGAGGAGTTTTAGCTCCAATCCTATCCCTATGATGAGTAGTGCTCTGTGTAGTGGTTGAGGTTGAGTTGATAGCTCTAAATGGAATCCAAAGCGGTAATTTCCGCGAGATGTGACTCTATACACATCCCTGGAAGAAACCACCTATATAAGATTATCCGTATATGGCCGCTACTATGTGATATGGGCTATTCATAGAAACTCTTATGAAAAATCAAGATATTTGCATGGCCATTAACGCACAGACCCGCGACGGAGAATTCTGTACTGTGTGCTGTTGGGATCAAAAAAAATTTTGAAATTTGAAATTCAAATTAAGAATATAGAAGGAAGGAGAAAATGAATTGAGGTGATTAATAGTTGTCTTAGATGACCAACTACTAAAAGAAAAAGAAATAAAAATATATTGTTACCTTATTTTTAAAAATATTTGAATTGTTGCCCAAAATGAAGAGGTCCAAAAAATCACTATAAATTGGACCATGAGATTCAAAAATAAAATCTCTTAAAGAGAGGGGGGGATTAAAAAATAAAAAAATAAAAAAAAAACAGAGAGAGAGAGCCCCTCGAGAGGAGGGGTCTCCACACCCCCCTCTCTCTGGATCGGACAGAGAGAGGAAGCGTGGGTCCCTCCTCCCACAGCCAACCAAAAAAAAGAAAAGAAAGGAAAAAAAAGGAGAGAAAAAGAAAGCAAAAAAAAAAAGGATTTGAAGGCACAAGGACGAAGGTGACGGCGATGACTTTGACGACGACGACGGCGTGCGAGGAGGCCTCATGACCTCCTCTTTCTTCTTCTTGGACGCCGACCTCGACAACAACAATGGTGCGCAAAGAGGCCTCATGGCCTCTTTCTTCTTCTTCACCGACAACGGCGGATTGGTGTATACGTGCAAACGGTATAGTACCGATTTATTTGTTGGTTTGATCAACACGACCGTCTTCGTGATAGGTTGACCTGATCAAATCCGGCATTGGATCGTTACTATATCGTATGCGCGTGTTCACTAAACGACCGTCTCCCCAACATCGACGAAAGATCTACATGAGCGTGCGAATGACATGACGACGAACCTCCAACCGATTTGATTGTGCGGCCGTCTTCGTGATAGGCTCGACACGCTCAAATCTCTAAAAAAAATGATAATAAAATAAAATAAGATAATAAAATAAATATTTTGGGTCGCGTCTTCGTGATAGGCTAGATCCAATATGGACATAAATCGGCGTTCGCCGTCTTTGATAGGCTGCCCGTCGTCCCGATTAATTGAGCCGCGATCCTTGTTGCGGGTTGTTCTTCGTGATAGGCTTGACCCGTTTGGTTCATCTAAACCGGGTGGCGTCTTCGTGATAGGCTTGACCCGGAGTTCGATTGCATTAAACGGCGTCGCCGTCTTCAGTGATAGGGCTTGACTCGAGTTCAGTCATTAAACCGGTCGCGTCTTCAGGTATAGAGTCTTGCCGAGATGATTAAATAAATCGGTCGCCAGTCCTTCGTGTTAGGCTGACCGAGTCCTGAGGGGGTAACTTGACCGGATGTCGCCGTCTCGTATAGCTTGATCCGAGTCGGTTCATATAAACCGCGTCGCGTCATTCCTTGTGTATAGCGCTTGACCCGAGTGTTCAGATTATAAATAACCGGTCGCCTCTGTGATAGCTTGACCCGGGTTCGGCTGCATTAACCGCGCCGTCTGATCGTTATAAGGCTATGACCGAGTTCGGTTAATTAAGCACGGGTCGCTTGTTCTTCGTGATAGGCTTGACCCAGGTTGATAATGAAACCGGGTCACGTCTTCTGTGGACTAGGCTTGACTTGCAGGTTCATTAATTTAACGAGTCGCATCTAGTTCGTATAGGCTTGACCTGAAGTGTTCGGTTCATTTAACCGGGCGAGCACGTCTTCGTGATAGGTCTCTAACTCGTGTTACATTGAGTTAAACAAATCGCTATATAATATTGATTTCGAACCCACAGCGCATAAATCATGGTTCATTTGACCTTATAAAAAAAAGGAGAAAATAAATAAGTAACAAACGGTTTCTATCAATTCATGGATCCTAAAATGATTAAAGACTAGTGGGATAACCAAGCCTAAATGCAGTGACCAAAGAGTTTCTAGCATATATTGATTCAGTGCAAATTGATATCAACTTTATGTTCGAACTCTAAAATAGATATATTTAAGTTCAATCCGCCGAATAGCCTGAGCCACATTACCTAGGGTCTATTCAGCTTTTCTCTCGCAACATATACCTAGCTATGAAGTCAAATCTGTTCGACTAAATTCCTAAACCATATACAGTCTAGTCAGTCTTTTGGCCTTCAATAGCACAGTATACCTAGATTGGAAGTCAACCGCATGCTCGAATAACCCTGTCAATAATAACTTAGGGTCTAGTCAGTCTTTTGCTCTAGCACATATACCTAGAGTGGAAGTCAACGTACTCGACTAGTCCTAACCTATATACTTAGGGTCTAGTTAGCCTTTTGCTCTAGCACATATACTTAGAGTGAAATTCTTACCCGATCGAGCTCTAATACATATACTTAGAGTTCAAATCCGACTACCCCTAATATATATACTTAGGGCTTAGTCAGATTTTCATTCTAGCACATATAATTAGAGTAAAACTCGGTTAATCCTGATACATATACTCAGGAATTAGCCACTCTCTACTTTCGGGTAATTCGACCCACCTCAATACATATACTTGAGGTCTGGTCACATCTCCATCTTGGAACATATAACCAAGGTGGACATAATCGGACTCTAAGATATATACTTAGATCCAATTAGACTCTAATACATAGAGTCTAAGATCGATTAGGTCTTAACAAATATACTTAGGATCTAGTCAATCTCAAATTCAACTGAATCCTAATACATATACTTACGATTCAATAAATCTAAACTTCTATCGACCACCGATTCGCTAAATTGAAATATTCATGTACAGTGGGGGTATGCCCCTGCTTAAGCCATGTAAATGGCTAATCATATCAATAAAATTTTATTTGCCTATTTTGTCTCTTTTTTTATCAGCATTTATATTTGGTCTCTTAATCGAGGGTTCCTTAACACCGAAAGTGTGGGGTAATTAACAACAGATTCTTGAGTCTGTTGGAAGTTATGAACCTATAATCCTGATTTCAAAATAAAACATAAGTAAACTTAACCTCTACCATGAATGACCACTCGCCTTAGAAACAACCTACGGCGGGACCGGTTCGTTCGCGGCAGACATGTGCGTGGTAGTTGAAGTCAGGATCAAAGGAACATAGTTCAAGATCTGGTTCACTCCGATTCCTTCTGATGGAAACTATTTACACAAAGTGAGGTTAAGTCTCTTAAAGACACCTTACCTATTGCATAATATAAATACCTGGTGATTTATTCATTTATTTATTTTTTTTTTGAGTTTCATTTTTTTTTTCAAAATTTTGAATTTTTTGTGGGAGATTGTTGAAGAAAAAAATCCAAAATTTCCTAATTATTATTATTTTATTTATTAACTCTTTTATTCTCATTTATTAGTATTTATTATTATTATTTACGATTCGAATTAATAGGTTGGAACGTACGGATTAAAGGAGTGGAACGTTAGGCCTCTAGCGATCCCTTCACAAGTCCCTATATACTGCCTCCTCTAGTGTTCATACATGAGAAATATATTGTAGAGAAAGCAAGAAAAAAAGAAAAACTTTATTACTATTTTAATTTATTTGATTCTTTTTATCATCGGGTGTTGAAAGAGTCTCCGTCAATCTTCTTCACGATCGTGCTCGCAGGAGGAGGAATTCCGTTCGTACCTTGGGGTATTATTTTCGGTTAATCCCGCACGTAAGGACGGGAATACGCCTTAGGGCAGTACCTCGCACGCTTCTCGATCAATCAATAATTTTATTTGGATTTTAGCGTTTATTTGTAAGTCTAATTTTATATTTATCTTAAAATTAGTTAGATTTTTAATCACAATTAGATTTCTGTGCGGTATTTATTCCAACAGTTCTGGCGTATGAAATGCAACCACAAGGCAATAAGGGACCACAAGAACCTCCCTAAGAATGACCGTGACCAGCTGTTCACCAATATCTACTCCGGAACACGAATTTTGGGTATTAAACAACGCAGGCGTAATAGTGACTTTTGAGGGTTTGTGACTTCGTTTAACTCAGTCGAATAGGCCCAACACCGCATGCTGCATGCATGGCTAGCAAAAGGCTATTGCTGTGACCTGCGCCAAGATCCAATAGGAATCCACCAACGAATGACAACAAGTACCCAATAATGAAACGATTCAAGCATCCGGGGAGTGGTGGTTTCAAGGGAATTAACATTACTTTCGTCTCTTTACCGTGGATCATACCAGCTGCTTGAGGAGGAATTCTACATTGTCACACTTGCACCACGTCATCAATAACAAGCCAATCACATTCCTTCTTTTCAAACAAAAGTATAATAAAAATATTTTTTTACAATCATGATGGGACATATATTCTTAAAAGGATTAATTTGATTGGTTTGTTACGCCACGTCACTAATATACCTGTTGCATTCTAAAATTTTTCCTGCTTGAGGGGGGGCACTTTCTTTAATGGGTTCCGTTGATTGAAATTGAGGTTGCGACACTTGCACGACGGCCGCTTGCCTCCTCGTAGTTGCGAATGTGCTCCTCCATGAAGAAATTTTGCACGGAAGTCCCTCCCACGAGCAACAATTGTGAGGGACACCGGCAACAATTCTATTTCAGCTCGCAGCCAAATTTGCGCAAGTGCCAACTTAAGATGCATGCCTATAACTTTGCGCTCGGAATACAGATTTCAACAGTATCTTCGTTCGTCTCTAAGTGTACTTCTCGATAGGACTTTTTGTTCGTAAAAACTATGAAAAAAATCACAAAATTAAAAATAATGGCTTGATCACGGAGTGGTTCATTTTTTGAATTTTCTCAGTTCCATTAGAAAATCCAAAATTCTGTTAACGCAGTAGGGTGACAATTACGTCTCACAGACACGCGCCAACAAGCACTAGAGGCCCTCAAAAGTCAAGGAAATTAAATTCACTGAAATTGGTTTGCTTTTATCAAAAAAAAAAAGAAAGGGATGTTACATTTTAGTCCCTCGATTATTACATTTATAGTGGAAGTTTTTTTGTTTTTGTTTTTTTTGCATTCTTCTCTCATGAATGTAGGTATAGCCTAATTATGTAAATTCTTATGTTCTTATGGTTTTTTTTTTTAACCTTATATTATTTCTCTTGTGTTTACTCTTTGCTAAATGCTCGTAAAATGTGGGTTGTAAAGTTGTTTACTAATAAGTATTTGTGAAGTTGTCACTAGTTCCTTTCATCCTTATTTTGAGACACAAGTGATGATTCAATATTGTGGTATGCTTCGCGTTATCTAGGCAGATTGGAGTGCAGTGTAAATCCCAGGTTATCTATATATAAATTGAATCGAGAGTTTTACTGTGGCCGACGTGGCCGTTTCTCCGCACTCGCGGGGAAGAGAGGAAGAGAGAAAGAGAGAGAAAGAGAAAGAGAGGGGGGGGGCCTGCGTGCAGGCGACCCGCGCCCGCAGCACGCGCGGGGGAGAGAGAGGGAGAGAGAGAGAGAGAGCAGAGGGAGAGAGAGAGAGCAGATTGTGGCCTACGTGGCGGTTTTTCCGCGCTCGCGAGGAAGAGAGAAAGAGAGAAAGAGAGAGGAAAAGAGAGAGAGGGGGGCCTGCGCCGCGTTTGGGGGGGCCGGTCGCGAGAGAGAGAGAGAAAGAGAGAGAATAGATGAAGGGAGAGAGAGAGAGAGAGAGCAGACATCCCCGCGTTTGGGGGGTCCGGTCGCGCGAGAGAGAGAAAGAAGGAGATGGAGAGAGAGAGAGAGAGAGAGAGAGAGAGAGAGAGAGCAGGGATCCCCACACCCCCCCTCCGGCTCTCTCTCTCCCCCATGTGCGCGGGACCCGCGCCAGGCGTGTGCGCGCGCCCCGCGCCATGCACGCGACCCGTGTGCCCGGGGATTCGCGGCCCCCCTCTTCTCTCACCACTCTTTCTTCTCCCTCTCCCCCCTCTCCGGTTCTCTCCCTCTTCTCCTCACCCACTCCCCCCCGCCACCCATCTCCCATCTTTTCCTCTCCCCCCCGGTCTCTCTCTCTCTCTCTCTTTCTCTCCTCCCTTCTCTCCTTTACCTGACCGCGAGCGCCGGCGCAGTGGCAAGCTCCGCCGCTAACGCGGGCGCGGGCCAAAGGCCTCCCTGCGGGCGCGGGGCGCGGACGCCAGCACGAGGCGGCAAACAGGGCGGGCGGGCACGGGCGCGAGGGGGCGGGCACGGGCGCGGGGAGCAGGTAGGTGCAGAGCGCCGGGCTCGGCGCGGCCGTGCGGGGAGCGAGCTGCGCAGGCGTGCGGGGCAGGGCGTGGCTCGGGGGTGTAGGGAGCGGGCGGCGTGGGCGCCCGTGGCGGGGCGCGGCGCGGGCATGCGGGGCGCGGGCACGACGCGAGCACTGGGTGAGGGGGAGTGGAAAGAGGGACTGAGGGAGAGAGGGGAAGAGAGAGAGGAAGACAGGCGCTGGGAGAGAGAAAAAGAGAGAGAAAGAGGGAGAGAGAGCAAGAGAGAGAAAGAGAGACACAGGGGGAGAGAGAGAGAGGGAGGGAGAGAGAGAGAGATTTTAAAATTTTAATTTTTGAATTTTATATTTTTATATTTAAATTTTAAATTTAACTATTAGCATTTAATTAATTAAATTTATTAATAATGTTATATAATATATAATTAATTAATTTATTAATAATACATATAATAAATTGTGTTTTAAGTTTCAAATTTTTTTATCCTTCCATATTTAAATAATTTTTTTTAATTTTTCTTTCTGTTTAACTTTTGAATTTTAAAATTTAAAATTAAATTTAGAAATTATAAAATTAGAAAAATTTGTTCAAAATATTTTAAAATTTGCATAAATATCCCGCTGCGAAGCGCGGGCCTTCACTCGTGTAATTAAGTCTTAACATAATCTTATTCTTAAGGCCCCGTTTGGTTGTGGGAATAAAAGGAGAATAACCCCTTTTATCCCACTATTCTTGCCAAACACCAAGCAAAATTGGCATGTTAATTTAATTCCGCGTTAACGTCTTATTCTGGAATAACCCGTTAAGAGGGGAGAATAGTAGTTCCATCTATTGGGTGGAACAAGCTATTCTCTAATTTATTCCTCTACCAATTAAATTATAAATTATAATTAATTAATACAATTAATTTTTTTAATAATTGACTAATTAATTATTTAAGTTATTAATTTAATAAATATTTAAATAATAATCTATTTATAATTTATTATTATTTATCTAATNTTTAAATATTATAATAAATTCTTTTTATTAAATTTAAGTTTAAGTAGAATTTTAAAAAAATTTATACATTTATTATAATAAATTATTTTTATTAATTGTTTCCACCCCTATTCTTATTTGAAAAAATTAAAAATTTTTAAAATTTATAATTTATAATCTCAAAATTAAAGTTTATAATTTTAAATTTTAAATTTTAAATTTTAAATTTTAAATTTGATATTTTAAATTTTTAAAATTTAAAATTTGATATTTTATATTTTTTATATTTAAATTTGATCTTACAAACTTTTTTTAATTTAAAATTTGAGATTTTAAATTTAAAATTTCAATTTCAAATTTTAAAATTTCAAAGCTAAAATTTTAAATTTAAAAATTTAAAAATTCAAATTCAAATATAATAAGAGGGTAATATCATTATTTTTTATTTATAAAAATTTACTATTCTTCTTATTCCATCTTATCTGACCAAACGTTATTTTTTTTCTTCCTAGGAATAACCTAATTTTCATCAAAACGCAAAATTGATCTAACTCACGCTTATACCTCAATTTATAACTAATCCTAAAATAACCACTTTTTGTTTATTCCCGAACCAAACAATACCGTACTGGAATAATCGTGGCAGAATCTTGAGTTGATGAAATACGAACCCATTTATGAAGACTTTTGCGAGAACCAAAAAAGTCAAGAGTTTCTTAATATGTTCAAAATTTACGTCGGTGGGGGTTGATTCGGTGGGCTGGATGCTTCACTTATATTACTGTTTAATTGACATTCTTTGCCCATACAATCAGCTTGTCCAGAATGATTCCCTGATATTAATTCTTTTCTCTTTTGGGCGATCGTATCAGCGCCTAATCCAAATTAAAAAATATGGTGCTTTTCAATATGGTGATAGTAAATCTGGCTTCTGACGGCTCATTGAGACAGTAACTTCAAACAAAAGGGGGCAACATGTATTGTATAATTTTCTGAGCCACCATCTTCTGAAATTCCAGTTAATTAATCCTTGCACCTTCAATTGAAGTAACTTCATTGAATTTCCTCGTAAAAGTTCGACGGGTCTTTAGCATGGTGTCTGGTCCAGGTTTAATTGTGCATAAAATGTACTTCGCATCTTACTCTCTGGCGAGTGACGTACCGATTTTACTACCAATTTTAGCTTGATTGGAATGATAGTGCTGACTATTTCGCGTTTAGACCAGTGAAAAAAAAAAGAAGCCCAAGGAATGGTATTGCATTTTTTCTTCTCATTTTCTTTTTATTGAGCGCGTGTTTTATGCGAATTTTAGTGAACTGAATTGTCTAAGCTGAAAGTGATCCTTGTACACAATTAATAATAACTTGGTTAGGCATCCAAACAAATCCTACTAATTAATCATTCCACACATGCAAAGGAGGTCCTCCATTAGCAAATGCAAAATGTTTGCAAATTGATCCAGTTCAAATCACCAGGATTTAGATTCATCATCTAGTAAAGCCTAATTGAACTTTCCCATAACGACTAGTGGATTCAACCAAATTTAGTTGGATTTAATCGGGAAAAACTAAATTGGTTAGTGGTTGGCCATCATCCCACATACTCTTTCTTAACTTGGAAAAGGAAGGAGAGCTGTTCTGGGTTTTAGGGATTTTGGCGAGTTTGCAGATGTTGACCCGTGAACAGATCAGAGGACAATCTCAAACAAATCCATCCAAGCCCTCAGTTCTTCAGTTCTACTAAGGCAAGTGGGTTTACTAGTGGTGTGATTATGATTTAGTCTTGTGTGCTATTAGGAGCACGGAGGCTTCTAAGCCATTTTCGATGATGGCGATTCCGAATCGACGATCGGATCCGTTAGACTTGATCTAACATATTTGAACTATCTAGAAAATAAATTTTGCGATTTTTCGGTATCATTTACCTAGCGATCGAAAGGGTTCAAAATCAATAATTTTTAATGGTTGATGTATAGCGTTTGCAAGTTTAACGGTGTAGAAGTATTCAAATCAGATGAAATTTTGCAAGAAAATTCTTTATACTATTTACAGCAAGATCAATATCTCTGATCGAAAATTTTAATGCTATATCACTACTTTTTGTGAGATTTTTATTTTCAACCGTTGATTTTGAACCCTTTCGATCGCTAGGTAAATGATATCGAAAAATCGCAAAATTTATTTTCTAGATACTTCAAATAAGCTAGATAAAGTCTAACGGAGCCGATCGTCGATTCGGAAGCCCCATCTCAAAAACAGCTTAGGAGCACGGAGGCCTCCGTGCTCCTAATAGCATACAAGACCTACTCGTGTGATTATATATTTGTGCTAATTTAGTTGGAGAGGCTACAAGTATGGCAAAATAATAAATTTGGGAGTTCAAGTGGGATGCTTTTAAAATTACCAAGTCCTCTGTAGTTGATTCACATTTCTAGCTAAGTTTATTTCTAAATAAAATAAACGAAGCGGGTAGCGTACTACCTATCTCTCAAANAAAATGATAGAAAAATATTATAAAAATTAACCAGCATAATTTTTTTTTATTATTTTATATAGTAGCATTTTTTTTTTGAGAAATAGGTAGCACGCTACCCGCTTCGTTTATTTCATTTAGAAATAAACTTAGCTAGAAATTAGAATCAACTAGGATTCGAATTTGGGTCTCCGATACCAACCACCAAGTCTTTTGCCACTTGCTCTAGCGACGGTCGGTTATTTGAAGTTTCTATTAAGATTCCAGTTTAGTTAACTTTTTGATATCAACAATCTTATGATCTAGCGATCTCAAAATGAATGGTTGAAATAAAAACTACCGATATAATAGTAAAATTTTGGATCAGAGGACCTGAACTTATTTTGAGTAGCAATTTTTTTTTTTAACCAAACTTGCACCTGATTTTCGATAATTTTGTACACGTAGGCTTACAAACATCTAATACCAACTATTAAAATTGTTTACTTTCATCAGAACTTACAATCATTAGACGAATGATATTAAAAAATTGAAAAATTAAATTCTAATTATTTTAAATACTCTAGATTAAGTCTAGTAAAGTTGATTACCGAATCGAAAATCCATCACAAAAAATGATTCTACTGTATGAAGGCTTCCATACTTCTAAAAGCATTCCAGCTCAACTTATAAATGTAGTGCAGTTTGTTGGCTTAAATGGATTAGTATCTTGCTTACCTAACGGAGTCTTGGTTTGGTCGAGTTACAATTGAGACACGTGGATATTGTGTCTATATTTTAAGTGAATTGGTTGTCTCTTTTGGACAGCTTTTCGAATTAGTGGATTTACTAGTGATATTAGAGTAAATTACAAATTCGATTCTTGCATATTGTAAATTTTTGCATGTTACGGAAGATGATTGTTGGTTTAAATAAGCTAGTATCCTGTCTATGTAGCGGAGGCTGGTTGGCCAAGAGTCCCAATCGAAACTCATGGATATCGTATTTGTATACTGAGCCGAACTTCTTGGGCATTTTCTCTCAAAAAAAAAAAACTTCTTGGGCATTTTTTTAATGTATACTAATCGTACTAATAACGATCTGGTATAGATAGGATATAATTTCTTAAATATTGAGTTATCAACTCAAATTAACTGTCAAATATCAGCTCAAATTATTAATAATGACTTGGCATAGATATGACATATTTTATTTTTTTTTTTCTTTTTTTAGAGATAGATAGCACGCTACCCGCTTCGTTTTATTTCATTTAGAAATAAACTTAGCTAAAAATGTGAATCAACTAGGATTCGAACTTGGGTCTCGGGTACCAACCACCAAACCCTTTTTCATTTGCTCTAGGGACGGTTGGTAACATATTCTACTTATTAAATACTAGCTTGTCACTTTAAATTAAATATCAACTGTAATGAGCGTTTCTTAATATATAATAGAGTAAACTTCAAATATCATCCAAATAATTTCATATTTTTTCATCTTAGTACTTTATAGTTTAAAGCATATTAAGTTAGTAATCTATGATTTTATTTTTCTCTTTCTCTCAGATCCTTCGTTAATATTTCGTTAAATTATATATAAAAATCTTCAAATACCCCATCTAGATTTATCGAATAGTCACTTTAGTACCTTTTAGTTTTAATTTTATAATTGATTTAATTAAAAAAATTAGTGGAATGAATAATAAAAAGAGAAAAATAAAATCATAGGATACTAACTTATATACTTTAAAACATAAGGTACTAAAGTGAAAAAGTATGAAACTATATGGGTGATAGTTGAAGTTTATCCATAATAATATAGTTTGATTAAATTGTAGCATAAAAAAGAAAAAAATAAAATAAAATAAGATGTACAAAAAGGAAAAAAGAAAAAAAAAATGGAAGTTCACCCAGAGGGTAATAAAATATAATATAAAAAAAATAAAATAAAACGCAAAAAAAGAAAATACAAAAAGAAAAAACGAATGGAGTGCCGCGGGGCACCCACTGGTTGGGATTTGTTCACGAAATAACTTTTAAAATTTTATAATTTACAGAATAACTCTATCAAATTTATATTTGGCAAGCTAACCCTCTCTCTTCGCCACGTAAGGGTTATGCAGAATTCACCACATTCATTAAGACGATGAATGATTCACCGTTTCTTTATAGTTTTTTTACATGATATAGGAAAGAGAAAAAAAATAAAATTGTTAAAATTATACGTAGATTATATGAAATTTTTTTTACATGATATAGGAAAGAGAAAAAAATAAGATTGTTAAAATTGTACGTAGATTATACGGAAAATAAAAAATGAGGATGCTATGATTGTATGTAGAATATTAAGAATTTTGTTTGATTGTTAGAATTGTATTGATAAATTATTTGAATTTTTTTTATTGTTAGAATTGTATGGATAGATTATTAGGATTTTTTTATTATTAAAATTGTATGGATAGATTATTAAAATTTAAAGTTGTTAAAATTTATGTGATGTTTGATTATTAAGATTGTATGGATAGATTATTAAGATTTTTTTTGATTGTTAGGATTATATGAATAAATTATTAGAATTTTCAGGTTGTTATGATCATATATAGTTTGTTGAAATATTTATTTGCTTGTTAGGATTATATATGGGATACAGAAAGGAATAATAATAAATAAGTGAAAGTTGGTGAATAATTCACCAATTTTGTGAGAAATTATCGTTCACCGTCTTCATGAAGACGGTGAACCATTCATCGTCTTTAAGAGAAAATTTCAGTTTCTACACGGCAAAAAGAGGATTAATTTTTTAAATATAATTTTGACAAAATTATTTTATAAATAATAAAATTTTAGAGTGTTATTTTGTAAAAAAAAATTCAACGAGGCGTCATATTATGTATAAAAAAAAAAAATAGAAAAGATAAATAGACATCGGATTTAATTTATCTATGCTAATATTCATTGCAAGTTTTGTCACGTACTTTCCCAAAATGGTGCCAATGAGAAGAATTCTATACTGTCACACTTGCACTACGTTATCAATAATAAGTCAATCATATTTCTTCTTTTCAAATAAAAGTACAATAAAAATATTTTTTTACAATCATGATGAGACATATATTTCTAAAAAAATATATTTGATTAGTTTATTACGCTATGTCACCAATATATATACTCTGTTGTATTCTAGAATTTTTCCAATGAGAGAGAAGAGTTTCTTACAAGGAGTGGAGTATATAGGAGTCACTAATAATCCTGCCAAAAGAGACACAGTATTATTCTCTCTCTCTCTCAGTGCAAAAAAGACTTGTGAGATGAGACATGTTCCCTCTAAAGGAGAAGATCTTCTTACAAGTACAATGGATTGTCCTATTTCACTCATATATTAAAGTAATTATATTTTCAAAGCTAGCCCATCCAATGGTTGTCCTATCTGGCTATCTCCCTCAAATATTGAGGATTGCAGTAGCCAGATCAATACAAGTATCAATCTTTTTTTTGATTAAACAGGAATATACCCTATTTAAGAGAGGGAGACAGGTATAGTGAAAGAAACAAGGAAAAGCGAGAGTAACAGAAGAAGAACAGCCCAATATAAGTATCAATCTTAGAACCTTCTTCTTCTATTACTGCTCCAGTTTATCTATACACATAGAGGAGCACTTCTAAATTCTATAATAACTGAGCTGCATATACATATAGAATTGTGCTCCTATGTTTTTAAAAGTATCAAGTTGTTGGTGCTTTTAGATTTTTTGTCATTGGATTAAGAAATGTGCAGTTAGAATGATGTGGGTTTTTTAAGATTGAGTGGGTGGTTGGTTGGTTGAATAGTATAATCTAACGAATAAAAATAATCAAAAGTGTAGATCTAAAAGGTAAAAAATTTACAAGTACCAAGTGCTTGGTACTCTATATCTTATCTCCTCTATCTACATATATATTTCCCTCTATCAAGTCAGTGTACTCTTTCTTTCCTTCCTTCTTGCATATTTTGGAACCTCTAATTGGTTTAGGAACAAAATGAGGCTATGGCCATATGAATCTTGGCAAAGCTTTCCTTCTTATTTATTTATTTATTTATTCTTTCTACATCTCTCCATGCACTAATTTTAAATCGCTTAGTGGCTTCTTTATTTTGTGCTGCTACTGCTTTCCCCCTCCCTTTTAACCTTTATATATAACAACCTACACCATACATAAATCCTCAACCCTCCAATTGGATTACACCTCTCCACCACCAACTTCATAATGCTTGAGCCTAATCCATTGTTGAGTTCCCTTTTACTCTTTCTTCTTATCTATCCACATCATCTTCGCCCTCGTTCCTTTACTTAAAAAAGTATTACGAACTCGCTTACATGGTAGTGATATGGGCTTCGGCTACTCGATCAATGATCAGCAACATGGAGCTGCTTACTTTGGAGAGTTGGAAGAGGCACTCATGCAGCGAGTTGACGGCGTCGAAGGTGATGGGGACACAAAGTGTAGGCATTCTCTCTCTCTCTTTCTCTCTCTCTCTCTCTCTCTCTCCTTCCTGGTGGTGACTTTTTCTGCAACCTTAACTACCTACCAGAAATGCTTCCATACAGGCATTACTGGCTTTGCCCTTTCCACAACAATGATGGCATGCAACTCAGAAACCAAATTGGTGTGACCCCCCAATCTTAGAAAATCCCATGCCTTCCTCATTCTTATTCGGGTGTTCCACTATCCACACCTTCAAAACTGTTGGAATTAGAGAGTAGCGAAAACTTACAAACCGGATTGCTATCGTATCCAGAAACTAAAATCGGATCGGATTACTTGTTTTCTCCCACACGTTGTGGATTGAATGCGAAGAGGGCTACGAGAGTACCAGTTCCTTTCTGGAAACAAGCAAAAGCAAACTCCTGGGTACTATTTCTTTCAGTAGAGGGAACAGTTATTGATCCTACGCATGTTTTCACTTTGCAGACACAAATATACTCCCCACCCTTGAGATCTTCCCTTCATGGTCAATGAGATATCAGCAAATACATGGAGTAAGGTCCTGCATGCCCTTTTGACTTGGAATTTTATTTTATTTTTTATTTTTTGTTGTTTTTTTTATACATAGAGAAGAGCAGTAAAACACTAGAGGAGATTGGGTCTTGATGATTCTTTCTTTATTGAAAATAGGGGGATTTAGGCTCAGCAGGTAAGAACACAGCATCCGAGGTGGAATCAGAGTCACCGTTAAGCAGAAACCAGGACTCGTCGGAACAGACTTCGGAGAAGAAGCAGAAGAATATCCTGATGGCAAATGATGCATCAGTGATTGGAGCAGCTCAGAACAACAAGCTTGGAGCTCAAGAAAAGGTAGTTTATTTGTTACTTCTTCACTTCTTTAATCCAATTACCAAATCCTCCTTGGTAGATAGAATGATTAAGTCACTACCAGGATATTATCACTGATTTGAAGTAAACAGGAGAAGCTATGTTGCAACCTCTTAAGTTGTTTGTACTATGACTATTCGTGGGCTTCACCTATTATATTAATCTTTTGGATGGCAAGTAATTCTCCAATTGTTTCACTTTAATATAGAAAGAGACTAGCAAGGTTAATAGATTACATGTATCTGCACCTATAACTTTTTTCTTTTACAAACTTTTCACCAAATCTGAAGGTTTTTCTTTAGGCGACACGGCGTATATTTTGGGCGATTGAAGTTCAAATCAGTAGGTATAAGATTGTCAATTTTGTTGAAGTCCTCTTGGTACATGCTGTTCTTTTTGTTTGTCGCATTCTTGAAATTATATTCACTACTGACTCCTCAAATCTGCGTCATGTTCTCCTGCTTTATTCTATGTTCTTCCAACAGAAGTTATTTAGAAACAAGATATATTTTCTGACTTGTGTTATGGCACACAGAGGAAGATAACTGGTTCAATGAGAAAAGAGGGCAATTTATTAGACGCCAAGGTCTTTCTCCTCTCTCTCTCTCTCTCTCTCTCTCTCTCTCTCTCTCTCATGCCCACATCAATAGGTATATTTAAATTACCACAATGGACATGGCGGTTCTTTCCTAAGTGGAAAAAAAGAATTAAAACCATTAGAAATTTGGCATAATTTGTTATTTGTTTTTCCTTTTATTTTTTTTTCTCTCACTAATTTCTTCTAGATTAAATAAAGTTAGTAATACTAATCATCAGACGTTGAGGCGCTTAGCACAAAACAGAGAGGCAGCAAGGAAGAGCAGGCTAAGAAAGAAGGTGCAATATGTAACATATGTTATTCGCGTCGACTAGGGCTACATCGAAGTGATCTGATCTGCTTGACTTAATTTCCTTTGGACATCCACAGGCTTATGTGCAGCAGCTAGAGTCCAGCAGAATTAGGCTTCAACAACTAGAGCAAGAACTCCAAAGATCGCAATCGCAGGTTCAAATAAACAAACCTCAATCCATATATATATATATATATATATATATATATATATATATATATATATATATATATATATATATATAGTTCGGCTATGGTGTCTGTAAAAGTACCAAGTATTTGGTGCTTGTAAATTTTTTACCGTTAGATCTACGCCTTTGATTATTTTCACATATTAGATTATACTATTCAACCAACCATCCACTCAACCCTAGGGGGCCCACATCATCTTAACCGCACATTTCTTAATCCAAGGGCTAAAAACTTAAAAGCATCAATGACTTGGTACTTTTAAACCAACCATCCACTCAACCCTAGGGGACTCACATCATCTTAACCGCACATCCCTTAATCCAAGGGCTAAAAACTTACAAGTATCAATGACTTGGTACTTTTAAAAGCATAGAAGCTCAATTATATATATATATATATATATATATATATATATATATATATATTGTTTTAAGAAGTTTTATTTTCAAATCTCAATCTGCTTTGGTGTTAAGGGTCTATTTCTAGGAGGATGCATTGCACCTGGAGACATCAATTCAGGTAATTAAGTTGGTGCTAGTAATATCATTCTACAGCTAAATTGAACGTTGATTAATTGCTAAGGAAGGAAATGTACTGCTTACAGGTGCAGCAGCAGTGTTTGACATAGAATATAACCGATGGTTGGACGACAATGGGAAGCATTTATCAGCTCTGCGGGCTGGCCTGCAGGCTCGCCTTCTCGACGGCAATCTCGGGCTCATTATAGACGAATGCTTGGCTCACCACGACGAGCTCTTCCGCCTCAGAGCAGTAGCTGCTAAGTGTGATGCATTCCACCTGTTGATAGGGACGTGGACTACCCCCGCAGAGAGGTGCTTCTTGTGGATGGGTGGATTCCGGCCATCTGAGCTAATCAAGGTCTCAAATTTCGCTCTCTTATTCTTCTTGACCAACATTGCAATATGTTTAACTTTTTTTGAGAAATTGGTTTGTTTCCCGAGTGATGTGACTAAACAAAAAAAACAAAAAGAATTAATTAGCATTTTTTTAAAAAAAAATTCGAATTATTATTATTGTTATTTATTTTATTTTATATTTTATAGTTTTTTGGTTTTTTTTAGATTTTTCATATAGAATAAATTTCTAAAAATTAAAGATATAGTGTAGAATTCTTTTAGATATTTTGGATTAGAAAAAGATCTAATCATGGTGAGCATTATTTAATTAGATTAGATTTGATTTATTATAATTAGGGTTGATATCTATTGTAGAAAAAGAGAGTTTCGGTTAATAAAAATTTATTTTATTTATGTGTGAATTTTTTTAGTGCCTGTGTGGTCTGTGTCTAGCATGTGCGGCTTATTCCTCTTTTTCTTCTTTTTTTTTTTCTTCCTTTACACCTTCTCTTTTCTTTTCCTGCACTACAATATTTGCATCCTACTTTTATCCTGCTTGCATCAGTGAGGTATTGGAGTTGGCCTCTTGGGACCTCTTAGAAGTCGCGACTTCTGAGCCCCAACATGAAAAAGAGGGTCGAATATAACTATTAAGCTTCTAGATAAATGAGTTATTTTTCACACTACATATATGCCGTAGAAACTCGCAAATTTAACACCAAAGCAACCGTGAATGCATTAAACAAATGTTAAGATCACCTGTAGATTTAGCCTATACGAAGTCCGGACTAATACTAGCATAGTCTTTGTTCCTGAAATTATAGTACTTGGGAGGTTGGACTTTGCATATTGGGTTGTAGTACTTCAGTTAATGAAGTTGATTTTGCACAACTCATACCTACAGCTCTGAACAAATTTTTAATAGATTCTGATGCCTCATCTGGATCCGCTGACGGAGCAGCAGCTGATGGGGATATGCAGCCTCCAGCAGTCGTCGCAGCAGGCAGAGGAAGCGCTCTTGCAGGGCTTCGAACAGCTCCACCATTCGTTGGCTGATACAGTTGCGACCGGCCTCCCTGCCAATGACGGCACATTAAGCTACATGGACTACACGGCCGTAGCACTTGACAAACTTGCCAACCTCGAAGTCTTCATCCGCCAGGTCCTCGTCTTTTTTCTTTCCATAGTCATGATTAAGCATAATTTTACATGTATTGTTTCATATGATAGAAGCATATTCTAATGCAGTATCTTGTAGATTCAGAAAATCTGAAAAGAAATTTGAAGAATTCAAAAGTTATAAAAGAGGAAATGTACTAAATTCTAAACGAGTCCGCTAACTATTGAAGCTATTATCAATCGCCATGCTCGGTTAAATTTGAAGCGAAAGGATAAGACAAAAGGATGCTTGCATTAGGTAGGATCGTAAGCAAATTATTAATCTTCGAGCATGACAGACGGATGATTAGTTCGCTGTAGTCTAAACATATAATTGCGGCATCACTGCAAATGCATTTTGAGTTTTTCTGAGGAAGCTGTTTTACGGGGTTTTTGGTCATACCTCATTCTGTTCAATTCAAGTAAGATTTATTTTTATTTCTTTCCTGCATATATACTTATTCCATCCTATAAAGACTGCACTTTTATTACCATGTTCCGTGCCATACAACAATCGGAACAATTCGATTGAAGAATCGTAGGTTAGATCAAGTCTTTATGGCTCTTAAAATAAACAGTAGGGGAATAAAGGAGATGGTGCGATATAGGCTAGGACATTCAACTATGTTGTAACTTAAGCAGAAAAAAAAGTTTTGGAGAATTGTTAGCAACTATTAGATCCAAAATAAACTACAAGACAATGACATTATGTTACAAGAACATGCGAACCATTTAAAATCTGTATAGATTACCTTGGAAGAGTCGAAATCTTGTGCAGAAGACTACAATGTGTTTGAAATCTTCTTCACTAACTTCCTTCCTCATAAGTGTTTCCAGATATGCTTAATTTTTATGTTTTCCCTATTTCCTTCTTCAAAGTCAAAGAGGATGTTTCTCTGCTTGAGAGCCAACACAAGAACTGATGGTTTCACCTATGAATCACTCCATCTTTCATTAGGACATGTGTAAAGCTACAAAGAATTACACTTTCTTTACAGCAAAACGCCGTTCAATTTTGGCTACATAAAATCAATGAGCTTGTGATTATGCAGGCTGACAATTTGAGGCAACAGACTTTACATCAAATTCGCCACATTTTAACTACACAACAGGCAGCTAGATGCTTCCTAGCGATTGGAGAGTATTACAGCCGCCTTCGAGCCCTCAGCTCCCTCTGGGCTTCTCGTCCTCTGCAGTAAGCTCTCTCTTTCTGTCATCCATTTTCCTAGCAATAAATTGCTGTGTGGCTATGTTTAGGAATAAATTCTTTTACCGCTCATTTAAGTCTCTGAATTTTGCTCGATCCCTAGAATTCATCGAAAACAGGAAAATTTTGCTTGATTCTTTCATGTTCACACAGAGATCATCTTCTCCATGCCAAATAACCTTGATACAATCGACTAATCAAATGGTTTTTTGATTATCGGCATTTGTAAGGCATTTTTATAGTTCATTTGAAATCAAGCTTTAATCAGTACATGGATGATCTGTTTCTCTTTCTATAAGTGATTGACTAATAAACCGAAAAAGATTCTTATACTTATTCAACTTCTTTATCATGATATGGAATGCTCCTAAATAGAAACTTTGCGGCAAATGAGAGTGGTTGGTCTACAGCAACAGATGTGCATGTTATTCAGCAACCATCTAAACCAACCAATTTGGGTGCTTCTGACAAATTATGTGCAGAAAAAGGTATCATCTCAGGTAGTCCAATCTTTTAGAGATTCTGATGATATTGCTGGTCTGCATAAAGATATTTTACCAAGGAAAATGACAGAGACAGAAAATTAGAAGTTGGATGAGTTTTTTTTTTTTTTTTTTTTTTTTTTTTTTTTTTCACTGGGTAGTGGTTGTGGAGGAGCTATCTCTTCTAATGGCTTTTATAGAAGATGAAGGGTCAGAATTAAGTATGTGTATGTTCTCTTACAACTTGATAACTAAGTACCTTCAAGGAGGCATATTTAGTGTCACACATAAAATTTTATGAAAAGATGTGGGCAGACAGGGAAATCGGAATGTATATAATTGGCAACTTGCTGGGGCAAGGACAAATGATAGATGTTATATATGCCATAAATGGAGTCCTCTTTCGTGATTGTTGCGACCTATTATTCTACTATTTCTATTATCTATGTGGCTTTATCTATCTACACTAATATTTACTTTGTGTTGCACTGTAGTCAAAAAGAGTTTTGACTTGGACAATGAATAAACACAACACATGAGAATTGAACAGGTTGTTGTAATTTTAGTGAAAATAAATAAATAAGTGCTAGGCAAGAGCTGGGGAAAGTTGAAACATAGTATATACTAATAAAAGACCCGCGCATTGCTGCGTAAGTTAAATTTAATTAATAGCACTTAATGTACAACACAATTGTATATTTTAGCTAAATATTAGATAATTTTATTAAAATAAGAAACACTTTTGCCTGAAAGGAGAAAGAAAGAATTATGTGTAAAAAGTAGTTTGTCAAAAGAAGGAGATCAAAACCATAGTTTGCGGTTGTATAGATTTATGTCCCTATACATATACAAAGTGCCAGTAACAAAAAGCACTCAAAAAGATAGTTTGTAGCTGTGTAGATTCATATTCTTGTACATATATAAAATTCTACATTGATACGAAAAGCACACTTAGTTCTGTATCCCTTCAGTTTAGAACTGTATATGTACAAATTGCTAATTTGTGCTTGTGGGATTGCTGCTTCATGGAAACAAAGAAAAGGAAAATGAATAAACATTAGTTTGCATGAACGAAAGGCAAAAAAAAAAGAAGAAAAGAATCTAATTGTGAGATGGTAGAATTTGCAAATAGAATTACTTGAAGATTTTTTACGTTGGTGGTGTTGAGACTGTATATTCTGGAGATGTAGAAGAATTTGCATAAGGAGAGGTTACATCCAACATGCTACAATACAAAAATATAACAACATTACTTGTTAATATTGTATCTAATTAGAACTCTAATCTAATTGGACTTCTAAATACAAGTCTAATTCGAATTCAATTAGAATTAGACTCCTACTCATAATCTAACCAAATTAAATCTAAATTATATAACTACAAATTTAAACCAAATTTAATAATCATGATCTTAGTTTAATTTATAGTTTAGTCGCTATGTCGAGATCGTCATAAAACTCCACCTTGACTTAAATTTTCTTTTTCTCAATGGTTCTTAATGCTCGTGACTGCTCTGTGCTCCATCTTCTCCAAACGCCCCATAGGGCCTCAAGTGCTGCCAACCACTATTAAGTCCAAACAATGCTTGAACTTAGCAATAGTAAGAGCTTACTCAGCGTATCTGCTGGATTGTCCTCAGTACCAATTTTCCTAATAGTCACTATGTAACATACCGAACTTCTAAAGTTATGAAGTTGCGGTGTATGTTAGCTTGGAAGAGTTAAAAGTGAGTTCTAAAAGTGTTAGAAAGGTTCTAGCATCGACCGGAGCGAAATAGAGTCGAGTCGAAGTCAAAACCCAAGTCTGGAGCAAGTGTACCGGTACAGCAAGCGACCTGTCACCGGTTTCAGCATGTGAAACCGATGACACATCAAAGTGTACCGGTACATTTCGGGTGAAAATGAGAGATCTGCTCTCGGGTTTGCCGCTGCGTGGTCGTGGAACCGGTGACACGGGAAAGTGTACCGGTACACTTTGGCAGAACAGCACAGAATTGATCTATTGCAAATATGATTGTTTGGGGGGCTTTGTTGCTATTATTGCAATATATAAAAACACCCCAACCCCTCCTTTCACTGCAGCAGCCATCTCTCTCCCTCTCTCGTGTCTCTCTCCCTTTCTCAACCATGAGCAAAGGAGAAGGAAAAGAGAAAGAAGAAAAAAGAAGAAAAGAGAAGGAAAGGAAGGAGAAGGAGCTTGGAGGGAGATCTTCATCGCTTCCATCTTCTTCTTGGGCCATTGAAGGAGCTTGGAAGGTAAGATTCTTGAAGTGATAATGGTTTCTTATAAGATTAAGGTTAGGGTTTGGTTTTTAAACCCTAGATCTAGAGATTTGATCTCCTTGCAAGCTTTAGAACCTTGTAGTAGCCGAAGAACACATGAAAGCCATGTTTTCTTCGTAGTGCTCTAATGGCGAAACTCTAGGGTTTGCTCTAAACACCCTAAGAATGGTTCGAATACTTCTAGATGAGTTTCTAGATGTTGAACAAGCCCTCTTTTGCTTGTTCTAAAGATCAATCCGAAGAGGTTTGATTATAGCATTATTAGGGCACCAAATTTGGGGCTTTTGCCTTCGAGTGTTTCCGAGGTAAATTGACCTCTTGGAAACCTAATTGGGGGTATTTCCGACACGTTGGTTCGCTCGGTTCGGTGAAACGAAAAGCCTACGCGAGTTATTGTCGAAAAGGTCGATTTTGGTACAGATAGCCGCAGCATGCGGAATAAGCGTCCAAAAATCACGAAAACGGATCCGGAGCAACTTGGTATCAAGATAAGTATCGAACAATTTCCGGATTTGAGATTGGTGGCCGTTCGGGTGGTCGCGCAAGAGTTCGGGCCAAACCGAGTCACGGGTGCCGCGGGAGGCCAATTGCAAGCAACTACAAGCAATCAGAACATGTTTTGAGGTGGGTTGTGTTTACCAAAGCAACTAGGTCGCCTGTATGTCTAAGATTAGTGCTTACTATTGATGCATGTAATGATAGCTAGTGGTAGAACACATAAATGCATAAGGTGAAATGCTATGTTAGGCTACCAAATAATGTGAGAATGCTAAGTAATGCATAGTGACATAGTGTAAATAATGCTAAGTGGAAAGCATAAAGTAAATGACATATTTTAGTCATGTTGCATGTATAGAAATGCTAATATAGGAATGCTAAGTGAATGCATATTGATATGAAATAAGAATGCTAAAGAAAATGTATGATAAGCATGTTGTAGAGATGCTAATGCAAAAATGCTGAGTAAAGGATATGTACTTGTGGACATATACATATACACATAGGTCGAGTGGCATTGAACCTAGAGTCGTGAACCTAGGTTGAACAAGAATGATACCTAGTGTTAATAAACATAGGTCGAACAAGAGTGGCATCAAACCTAATGTTAGAGAACATAGGTGAGGGTTGAACCTAGAGTTAAAAGTAAACCTAGGTTGTGAGATAAAGATAATGAACCTAGAGTCAAGTAGACCTAGGATGGAAAGGACATTGGGACCTAGATAGGTCAACATTATAGGGTTTAAGACCAACCCTAGAGTTATGAATGTGGATTCTGGAATCCCTAGGAATGAGTGCTGCTAGTGCAGCGGCTGCTAGTGCAGCGGATGAGCCTTACGTCTGAGCGCAAGTGAATCGCAACTGTAGGTACGTGTGGTTCTCCTCGCCTGGCAGTGACTCATCGGGTATGTGTGGTTCTCCTCGCCCGGTTTGAGTATAAGTTTGGGGACACGGGTACGTGTGGTTCTCCTCGCCCGTAGGTCCATTGAGCGACTTGTGGTCCGAGGTTCGAGAGATATCCTCACCCTGTGAGTAGACCTATAGTCGAGAGGATTTAAGGCTGAGGTGCATGTGAGACGTCCTTCGCCTCGAGCTTGACTGAGCGCGGATTATCCGCAGTTGATTGACTCAAGACCGAGTCGAGTGGCATAGTTGGCTGAGGTAAAGTAACCTTAGGAGAGAGTGGCAATTGTGTATAATATGACCATGGTATGAGTACTGTTAGTAGAGGATAAAGAATAGAGAATAAAGGATAGAGATCGGCTAATGATAAAGAATAGCAAATAGTAAAGAGTGCTAAGAATAAAGATTAGCAAAGAACAATGAATGGCTAAGAATTATGAGTAGAATTAATTAATCTACCTTGATAGTTGCATGATTTCATATTGCATATTGTGAGGCATGACATGTAGTTCAATATCGAGTATATGTATAAATATCTGTTGTATATTTTTGGACTAACTTGTTGCAGTGCCTCGTTAGACCTATTGGTTGAGCTTTTCCCTTGGGTGGCCGTACCCACTGGGAATCATGGACTTGGTTCTCACCCCATGTTGTTTTGGGGTGTTACAGGTACACACGTGAGCGGCGCGGCGGCGCGAGGAAAGGGCGTAGCTCCGTAGTTAGCGCCCTACCCCAGAGACCAGAGATAGAAGTACCCCAATCGGCTAGCTAGGGGTATAGACAGTGAAAAGAATGCAAATGTATCAAACTTGTAATAATTGTAATAACTAGATTGTAATTTGGAAGTTGAATGTAAAAGAAACTGTGATGTAAAAATGTAAGCTGGTGAATGCTTGTAATAGCTAGTTGTTTGTGTTTTTGATACTTCCTTATGCAATCTCTGCTTGAATATTGTTCCTAGTTGGAACCTCGTACATTGTATTGATTGCGACGCCTAGAACGTACAGGGGAAACTCTGTCCGTTCGACGGTCTGTTGGCGTGCCCGAACCCGACCAAATAGGCGGGGCACGGGGCGTAACACACTATGCGCTTCCCAATCACATCCCGAACAAATTGAAACTTTACATTGATGTGCTTTGTCCTCTCATGAAACATCTGATCCTTAGACAAATGAATAACACTTTGACTGTCTGAAAAAACAATCGTCGGATCCCGACAAGAAGTAAGCTCTCCAAATAAGCCTCTTAACCACATAGCTTCCTTCACACCCTTTGTTATAGCAATATATTCCGCTCAGTCGTAGACAAGGCGACAATAGGTTGTAGTGAAGCTTTCCAACTAACTGCACATCCACCAATGGAGAATACATAACCTGAAAGTGATTTTTTCCTGTCCAAATCTCTGCAAAATATAAATCAACATATCCAACCACACCATCGATCCTTACACCTCCCAAACTCCAAACAAGTGCTAGTGGTACCTCGTAAGTATCTCAAAATCTACTTAACAACCTGCAAATGAGCCTTACCAAGATTAGTCATATATTTGCTAACCATGCTCACTGCGTAGGAGATGTCTGGCCGTGTGCAAATCATAGTGTATATTATGCTCCTGACAACACTAGAATAGAAAATATGTGACATGTACTTCGGCTCATCATCTGATTGTGGTGATAACTGGGCGGAAAGTCTAAAATGCGCCACAAAAGGAGCGCTCACCGGTTTTGAATCTGTCATCCTAAAACGCTTTAAAATTTTCTCCATATATTTCTCCTATGTCAAATGCAGTAGCCCTAACTTGTTGTCCCTCTTAATTTTTATACCAAGGATTTTCTTAGCAGTATCTAGATCTTCATCTCAAACTCACTCTTAAGTAAAGTTTTCAATTTATTTATCTCAACTATGTCGACACTGGAAGCAATTAACATATCATTGACATAGAGCAACAAATATATGAAAAATCCATTATCAAGCTTTCTTAAGTAAAGTTTTCAATTTATTTATCTCAACTATGTCGACACTGGAAGCAATTAACATATCATTGACATAGAGCAACAAATATATGAAAAATCCATTATCAAGCTTTCTGAAGTACACACAACTGTCATGCTTGCTTCTAGAATATCCATGACCTATCATGAAAGAGTCGAACCGCTTGTACTATTGCCGAGAAGATTGCTTTAAGCCATAAAGTGATTTCTTTAACAAGTTCATGATCACTTCAATGCATGGCGTTATCACTTGTATAAATTTCATTACAAAAAGGTATAAAACAGATGAACAAAGACGAGCTCATTGCCCAGAGGACATTGATCAAGAGGATTGGAATGGCTTATTAACTATTGGAACGATCCAAAATTTAAAATAAGATAGATTTTTAGTCTTTTCTAAAAATTTTTATTACATATATAAATATGATTTACTAAACTATTTTTTTTAATTGATAGCGTATTAGTAAGGCAAACCAAGCAAACAGAGTCAAGCAAACTATGGTTGCTCGTATGGGTACAATGTCGATTGCTAGAAACATACATCATATGGTAATTTCTTCTTTTTATCTAATAGCTTATTAATTTTACATTGGAGATAATCTCTCATTCTTATTTTTGAATTTTAATTATTATCTAAAATATCTTCTATGTGACTTAACAGAGGAATCCTACAGAAAACTTAACACGGGAGAAAATACCAGAGAGAGAAGAAAAGTTTGAATATATAAGGCTATAGGAAAAGGTGAGGAAGAGAGAAGGCAATTGGATTGATAAAGATGTTGAAGATGCATATAAGCGGATGGAAGAACTTCATGATGACCAATTAAAACAGTACGGAAAATACACTCTCTCTATGGGCAAGCATATACATTAGCAATTAGTCATCGATCTAACTACATTCGTGGTATGGGTCGAGGTCCTATTCCTTTGAAAAGTGGTGGTCCTAGAGGACAAAGAATTCGTGCACAATTATGAGCAGAGATGGAACAAGAAATGGCAACATGAATTCAAGTTGAGGTGGAGAAGCGGATGAGCCAAAGGGAGAGAGAAGCTGAGGCACGAATTGCTGAAATGCAAGCACAGATGCGTGCTGAGATGCATTCTCAGAATGCGTAGCATGATGGAATAGCTTTCACAAATAAGATTGCCTATGCCTATTCAGCCAGCGTCGACAGGAAATGTAAGTTAGTATAAATTCAATTAAAATAAGTGAAATGAATTAAGATTAAATATTTCAGCTTACACTATATTTAATTTAGTATGCGTGAGGTATAAATTAGCAATATCTTTTACTTGTTGATGAAGTAAATAGATAATATGCACTATTCTTATCACTATTCTTTTTTATTCTACAGGACTAAGCCTTAGATGCTCAATATTTTCGAGTTGGATCATCTCAAGCACTTCTTTTCGCTCTTAACTTAGAGTTTTTATTATCATTATTCTAAAAAGTTACTAATATGAGATGTGATTTTGATGAGATTGAAAAACTTATGTGGTTTGGTACAAATTATACTTGATGTAAACAATTAACTGTTACCTTATTTTGGTTGTGGCACTTGAACATATAATCGCCTTTTGTATTATGGCGAATATATCTTGAATGTTGTGATTGATATTATGTTTAAATTCTGGTTGAGTAGTATTCAGTTCTTGTGATACGGTGATAATCTCTAAAAAAAAAAATTTAAGAGCTAAAATGTCTACTCACGAATATAATATTATACTTTCTATGACAAAATAATGAACAACCGCAATATGTATGTTATATATATATATATATATATATATTGAAACAGTGACCGAAACAACATTTGTTCACAAAATATAGTGAATTATTTATGGCCAAAACCAAATTTTGCTATAGAAAGTATAATATTATTTGTAGCCATATATAATTTTGCCATAATAAGTACGACACTATTTATTGCCAACTACTTAATTTCACCTCTATAATTTCAACCCAAATTGTGGCCGATTTAAATTTTGCCCCAAAATGTGTGGCATTATGTGTGGCCGACAAATAAATTTTGTCACAATATATAAATTCAACTATATCTGTAGTAGTGTAAAAATTTGCCATAAATCATATGATGCTATTTGTGGCCAAAAAAAATTTTCACACAAAAAGTTTGGTATTTTATTATTATTTTCGTCAATATCTTTAGCCATATGGTAACTGATTTGGCGGATGTTAGAAGTTTTGTGGCGAAATATATCGCCGCAAATTCATAGAACATTTTGTGGCAAATATTTGTTTTGGACATAATAACCTTTTGTAGTGGTCCTATTGCGGCAAAGCTGCGGTGAAACTAATGTGGCCACAAAAGACCTTTTGTGGCGAATTTGTTTGTTTTTGTGGCCATTAGGTTTGCCACAAAATGTCTATTTTCTTGTACCAAAGAAAACTGGAAAAAAAAAAAATAATTGTCAGCACCTCTAGTTCTAGTAAGCGTCAAAAAGATTTCCAGCAAACACAGAAGAGCAAAGCGAAGAGAAACAGAGGGGTGTGAATCACGAACTTTTGTTCCAGTGAATGTAGAAGAGCAAAGCAAAGAGGAAAAAAAGGAGCAAATATGCTAACTTCTGTCAAAATTAATGATACATCTCTCCTGCGTGCGGAATAGGTGAGGAGTGCACAGAATCATACAAAGCCACATGAGAGAGGGGATAGGGGAGAGAGAGAGCGAGAGAATTTTGACGTCAGTCCATGTAGAGAGAGAGGCAGGTGGGGTGGGGAGAGAGGAAGGGGGGAAGAGAAAAAGGAGGTTGAAGTTGTTAGGGAGGACGAAAATGCATGTGGTGGAGGTTTAGAAAGAGAAAAATGTGAATGGATAGAGAGTAGATTGGGTATAGAGTACAATTTGTAAGTAGAATGGATATTTATTTAATGCCCTATCTTGTCATAATTAATACCTCTTAATATAATAATTAATACTTTTTTCATACATTAAAAGTTTAATATTGAAATCGAAAGATCTGCGTGCATGCACAGTGAATACTTTTGCATGATGACATGTGGCGATCTGTAAGTAATTCTAACTCCTTTAATGCAAGAAGAATAGATTTTCTAAATGCATTTTCTATTAAAGAGTTTGGATTAGAGTTTGACGACAGGCTTGTTATGCATTTTATAATCAAGATAATAACCATTCTGGAAATGACATGGTTTGCATTAATAATAGAGAAGAGAAAAATAAATTATATCAGTAAAAGTTGGTAGCTTCAAAGCTTCAACGATATTATTCTCTTATAGGTTAATAGCAGCAAAGAAAAGGAACACAATATGTCAGCAAAAATTGGAAGCATCTAAACTTCTAATATATAATATTCATTTTTATTTTCTTACATTGGTTGAAGAAATCAAACCTTAATTTTTATTCTCTATTTCTTCATCAAGAAAGCATATATTTGACTATCCATGTAAGCTTCTGTAGCAGCACCTGTAGATAGCAGTAAGCAAGAAAATATTCTCCACAATGCATGTTCATTTCTTAAAAAAGAAAAACATCCCAGTTGGTGTGCTTAGCCAAAATTGAAATATTTTATTACAATTTGGTTAGATTTCTAATTAAATTATAACTAGTGAAGTGACCCGCGCTTTGCGGCGGATAAATACTATTAAAATTAAAATTAATAAATAATAAAATACCAATATAATTAAAAATAAAATATTAATAGAAAATAAAATATCAACAAATCAATATTGACTATAATAATTAATATAGAGAATTATACTTAAAAATAATTTTAATATACATGATTTAAATGGACACATAATATGAATAGAAAAAAGCAACGAATGCCAAGAAAGTAAACTAAGGAAAAAAAAAAAAGAAAAGAAAAGAGGAAGATGCAATATGTGGAGTAAACATCATAGCCACAATTGTTTAAAGCATTTTTATAATTATCTCATTAAAAAGATTCGCACATGAAGAATATAATAAACAACAACTTTTATTGTACTTTAATATATATATATATATATATATAGAGTCCAGCTACTATACTTTTATGAGTATTGGCTCCTTTATACTCATAAGTTTTCGACCCTTAGATTTATTCCATTAATCATTTTCATCCATTAGATCATACTCTTTAACCAACTACCCACTCAACCCTAGGGGACCACTATCATTTTAAGTGGAGACCACCATCATCCTAACCACACATCCCATCAATCAACGGTTAAAAATTTATGAGTACAAGAGGGTCTATACTCATAAGAGTATAGTATTCCCAGCCTATATATATATATATATATATAGAGAGAGAGAGAGAGAGAGAGAGAGAGAGAGAGAGAGAGATTTGGAGAGGGGTGGAAGTCGACAACACCGATACCATCACCTACCTTATCGACGACGTGTATGATGTAATGGAGGGGGGTCGAAGGGCTTCATCGATTATGCCCATGGCATTAGGAGAGTAAACGGTACAGTTCTAGACTTTGGGAAAGAAGAAGGTAAATTGGAAGGATGCCTGTTGAAAGGCATGGCGTTCTCGTTTTCTCCACTATTACTCTATTAAATGAAAAAGTGAGGAGATTACTCTATTAAATGGAAAGATAAATGCTATTACTTTATTAAATAGGAAGGTGGGGAGATTATTTGATTAAATCGAAAGGTAAATGGAAGATGAAAGGATTAGTCTATTAAATGAGAAGGTAAATGGAAAGGTGAAGAGACAACACTGGGAGATAAACCGGATACATGAGAGGAAGTATCTGATAGAGGGGGGCCTAATATTCAATAGCAAGGATGGAGGAGGTGATAATAACACTGAAAGCTATGTGGGCCCAAATTCAACAGAATTCTGCCACGTTGGTTAGAAGCCACAGGAATTAATAGTTTTGTATAGATTAACTTACAATGATAATTCAAATGTGTAATAGATAAATCGAGTAGAACTTATATCTCTATGTTGAATAATTTAAAAGTAAAGAATGGAACTAAAATAATGGTTCTTACTTTTCTTGCTGAAAAAATCTAAACCAAATCATAAAAATGAATAAGCTAGTTAAAAAAAGAAAAGCTCATGATTTAATATTAAGAAAGGTAAGTAATATTTTTCTATCATCATCAACACAGAATTTACCATTGAAAAATGTAAAAAACTTAATCAAAGTGAAAGCACTATCCTTAGTAGCGTTGGCAATAGCACTGCCATTGTCGCTGTCGACGGTGAAGAGAAGCCCTCATTAACTTTTATTGCTAGAGATGCAACCAATATAGTACTTGATTCCTAAATTTTAGGTTAGTAAAGTAATCAACATGTAATTATTTTAAATCATAGTATTAGTTAGTTAAGCTTTGTTTTCTTTGTTTCTGCCTTTTAAAATTCAAAAATTTTAAATATTTACTTCAAAACATAAAATTAAATAACATACATTTTTTTTTGCCTTTCAAGCATGGAAAAGAATGAAAGTTTATAGTGATGTTGATTGCAAGAGATTAGAATGTAGCTCATGAACCGATCGACATCAAGAGACAGCAGGAAAAGCCGAGCAGCATCAGACAACAATAGGGAGCCGAGCTGCACCATGCATTAGCAGGAAGAGCCGAGTGGTACCAGAAAACAACAGGAAGAGCGAGTGGCATCAAGCATTAGCAGGATGAGCCGAGCAACACTAGAAGACAGCAAGAAAAGTCGAGCAGCACCGGGCGACAACATGAAGAGCCAAGCGGCACGAGGCGTCAGTATGAAGAGCCGAGTGGCACCCAGGGTCAGCAAGAGCCAAGTAGCACTGGGCAGCAACAGGAGCAGAGCGGCACTAGGCAGCAACAGAAAGAGTTGAGCAAAACCAAAAAATCCATGCGAAAGAAGAGATGACCTATGGAAGAATGTGAGGTTTTTGGTGAACGGTGGCTTACGGATATGGATATTTCCACGAGTATGTCTGTCAACAATACTCAACTCTTTGAGTTTCTTCTCATCAGCAGGAGGCCTAGTATCATCAATATAATTTGTCAAGTCTAGAGGATCAAATAAAAGTTGTAGAGACACCGACCACCCCTAGTAATTAGAACTAGATAATTTGATATCTAGTTGTGAAAATTGATGTAGAAGATGTCATAACCAAACAAATCAAGAAAAGAAGCAGAATGGCTAAATATGAAAAAGTGGCTTGCTAAAGAGCAAGCTCGTTAAGCCAAAGGGCCGAATTGGCTTAGACGCGTGCAGATGACTCCAAGCCGCTCAATCAGATGCACGCTGTCTGCCGCGAACGAACCGGCCCCGCCGTAGGTTGTTTCTAGGACGAGTGGTCATACATGGTAGAGATAAAATTTATTTATATTTTATTTTAAAATCAGGATTATAGGTTCATGGCTTCCAACAGACTCAAGAATCTGTTGTTAATTACCCCACACTTTCGGTGTTAAGAAACCCTCGATTAAGAGACCAAATATAAATGCTGATAATAAAAGAGACAAAATAGGCAAATAAAATTTTATCGATATGATTTGCCATTTACATGGCTTAAGCAGGGGCATACCCCCACTGTACATGAATTTTATCAGACTAAATGTCCAATCTAGCGAAGAAGTTTTGATTTATTGAATCCTAAGTATATGTATTAGGATTCAGTTGGATTTGAGATTGACTAGATCCTAAGTATATGTGTTAAGACCTAGTTGATCTTAGACTCTATGTATTAGAGTCTAATTGGCTCTAAGTATATGTCTTAGAGTCCGATTATGTCCACCTTGGTTATATGTTCCAAGATGGAGATATGCCCAGACCTCAAGTATATGTATTGAGGTGGGTCGAATTACCCGAAAGTAGGGAGTGGCTAATTCCTGAGTATATGTATCAGGATTAACCGAGTTTCACTCTAGTTATATGTGCTAGAATGAAG